>NC_064848.1:145001302-145301302 GCF_024139225.1 Suncus etruscus | reverse complement strand
TGGGTCCTTTTGTTGAGCACTTTCTAATTCTATGAGCTGTGTCATTAAGCTGTTCAGGTATGCCCCTTCTTCTTTCCTGATGTGTGCTTGCAAAGCTATAAATTTTCCTCTCAGTACCGCTTTTGCTGGTCCCAAAGGTTCTGATAGTTTGTGTCTCCATTGTCATTTGTTTCTAGGAAGGTTTTGATTTCCTCTTTGATTTCCTCTCGGACCCACTGGTTATTCAGTATTAGGCTGTTTAACTTCCAGGTATTAAAGTTTTTCTTCTGTGTCCCTTTGTAGTTTACATATAATTTCAGGGCCTTGTGGTCAGCGAAGGTAGCCTGAAAAATTTCTATTCTCTTGATATTATGGAGGTATGTTTTATGTGCTAGCATGTAGTCTATCCTGGAGAATGTCCCATGTACATTAGAGAAGAATGTGTATCCAGGTTTCTGGGGGTGGAGTGTCATATATATATATATATATATATATATATATATATATATATATATATATATATATATATATATATATACTAGGCCTCTGTCTTCCATTTCTTTTTTCAGGTCTAGTATATTCTTGTTGGGTTTCAGTCTGGTTGACCTATCAAGTGTTGACAATGCCATGTTGAGGTCTCCCACTATTATTGTGTTGTTATTGATATTATTTTTCAGATTCGTCAACAATTGTATTAAATATTTTGCTGGCCCTTCATTCGGTGCATATATATTTAGGAGAGTGATTTCTTCCTGCTGTACATATCCCTTGATTAATACAAAATGTCTATCTTTGTCCCTTACAACTTTCCTGAGTATAAAGTTTGCATCATCTGATATTAGTATGGCCACTCCAGCTTTTTTATGGGTTTGCTTGGATGATTTTTCCTCCAGCCTTTTATTTTGAGTCTATGTTTGTTCTGACTATTCAGGTGTGTTTCTTGTCGGCAGCAGAAGGTTGGATTGAGTTTTTTGATCCATTTAGCCACTCTGTGTCTCTTAACTGGTGCATTTAGTCCATTGACATTGAGAGAAAGAATTGTCCTGGGATTTAGTGCCATCTTTATATCAAAGTTTGGTGTGTCTCTTGGTCAGTCTTGTCTTAAAGTAGGTCTTTCAGTTTTTTTTTTTAAGACTGGTTTTGAGTCTGTGAAGTTTCTGAGCTGTTTTTTGTCTATGAAACCATGTATTGTTCCTTCAGACCTGAAAATGAGTTTTGCTGGGTGTAGTATTCTAAGCAAAGCATTTATTTCATTGAGTTTTGTCACTATGTCTCACCACTGCTTTCTGGCCTTGAGTGTTTCAGGTGACAGGTCTGCAGTAAATCTCAAGGATGTTTCCTTGAATGTAATTTCTCTTTTCGATCTTGCTGCTTTCAGAATTCTGTCTCTATCTGAGGAATACATCATTGTGACTAGGATGTGTCTCGGGGTGTTTTTTCTGGGGTCTCTTTTAGTTGGTACTCTTCGGGCATTTAGGATTTGATCGCATGTATTCTTTAGCTCTGGTAGTTTCTCTGTAATGATGTTCTTGACCGTTGATTCTTCCTGGAAATTTTCTTCCTGGGTCTCTGGGACTCCAATGATTCTTAAGTTGTTTCTGTTGAGCTTATCATAGCCTTCTATTTTCATCTGTTCCCATTCTTTGAGTAATTTTTCCATTGTTTGATCATTTGCTTTAAGGCTTTTTTCCAATCTCTTCTGCTGTATAAAGTTGTTATTCATCTCATCTTCCAGTGTACTAATTTTATCCTCAGCTTCTGTTAAACCCATGGAAAAGCTCATCCATGTTTTTCTTCAATTCATCTACTGAGTTTTTTAGACCTGTTATTTGACCTGAAATTTCAGTTTGGAGTTTTCTCATTTCTATCTTCATATTCTCTTGGTTTTTATTAGTGTTCTCTTCTATACTTTCTTTGAGTTCTTTGAGCATCTTCCATATTTCGACTTTAAACTCCTTATATGAGAGACTGACTAGTTGGTTGGCCATGTTCTGGTCATCTGAGTTGCCGTCTTCATTCTCTATGTCTGGTGCTGGTCTGCGTTGTTTCCCCATTGTCACACTTGTATAGTGGGTTTTTCTACGTGTTGTGGTTGTATTCATTGGCTAAATGATGTGCGGGTGGCCATGCTCCTCTGGCTTCTCCCTCTCTGGGCATATCAACTCACTTCCAGGGAAGGCTAGCCGTGCGCAGATGAAGCCACACACAGGATGAAATCAGGCCAAGAATGCAGCACAGCACAGTCAGAGATAGGTGCTGGTATCTGAGTTCCAGCAGAGTTCAATGGTTTCCCCCTTTCTGGGCATATCAACTTACCTCCAGGGAAGACTCCAGGGAAGGTTCATTTAATTTTTTTTTTTTTGAGAATTATCTATATTGAACCTTAGGCTGAACCAGACAACATTCCCACTGACAGTGAATGAGGATTTCTTTTTATTATTCCTGCCAACAACCATTGTTTCCTTTATGACACAGGCTATTCTCAATGACAAAATCTTAAAGTCTCATTAAAATTTTCATTTGAATTTCCTTGATAATAATAAATGATAAACACTTTTTATATACCTCTTGAACATCTATACATCTTCCTCAAGAAACTTTATTTCCTCTTTCCATTTTTGATGGATTGATTTTAGTTGTTGATCTTTGTATTTTATATATCTTGAAAACAGCCCTTTATCAGATGCATGGTGTGCCAACATTTTTACCTATTCAGTAGGGTGTTTTAAAATTTTTGTCCTAGTTTCTTTCACAATGCAAAAATGTTTAGTTTGAGGTAGCCCAGTTGTTTATTTCTACTATTTTTCTCTTTTTTTAATATATAAAATCTTTATTTAAGCACCATAATTACAAGCAAGATTGTAGTGGGGTTTCAGTCATAAACAGAATACCCCCCCTTCACCAGTGCAACATTCCCACCATCAATGCCCCCGCCTCCCCCACCTCTGCCTGTATTCAAGACAGGCATTCTACTTCTCTTATTCTTTAACATTAATGGAAACACTTCTGAGTTCTATGTCAAGATTTCCATAGATAATTCATTTAATGTATTTATAAATGTTAGTATAATATTGAGATTGTTAATTCATTTGTGTTAACTTTTGTGTCTGATATGAGATAGGGATCCAGTTAAATCTTTTTACATGTGGTTATTTTTTCTTTTTGTTTTCAAATTATTGGTTGAAGCAGAGGCTGTCCTTACTCAACTTCCCACATCTAGCCCCTCTGTCATTAATTAACCATATACTTTCAGGGCCTCAATTCTTTTTTTTTTTTTTTTTGGTTTTTTGGGCCACACCCTGTGGCGCTCAGGAGTTACTCTTGGTTCTGTGCTCAGAAATCACTCCTGGCTTGGGGGACTACATGGCATGCTGGGGGATCAAAAGTGGTCCATACCAAGGCAAATGCCCTACTGCTATGCCACTGCACAGGCCCCTCGGGTCTCAATACTATTTCATTGATCTTAAAGTCTGTTTTAGGAGGACCATTTTGAATGAGGTGGGGATGAAGAGGGGAGGAGGATATGATGATTATGGGAACACCTTGTTTTTGGGGTTCTATGAGATGCTCAGCTCTTTCTCTCCCTTCCCCTAGTTCAGTGGCAAGGCAAACAAATTGTCAAGAAGCTGCTGCATCATTGGGAGACAGCCCTTTCCCTGTGCAAGAGAAGACCAGCCCTTGCAATAAAAAAGAGTCAGAATAAATGAACAAGAAAAGGGTCCTTTTATCTCATGCCCATGGCCCCTTCACATTGAGATTCTGCTTCTGGAAACAGTACCAAAGGGTGAGTCAATACGAGAAAGCAACAAGTTGTTTCAAAAGGCCTAAAGGACAACCCAAGGACAAATTCTTTGAGCATTAGTATAATCTAGGAGCCTATTTCTCTTGCTAGGAATCAGAGGGGCTTCCTCTTTCTAGCCTACCAGGATGTGGTGATCAGGATCTTATTCTAGACTATTGTGTAGGCTCAATTCTGGCCTATTAAACAGGTGCAAACAACTTGGCTATTGAGTAAAATTAAACAAATAAAACTAACAATTAATTTTATAATTATAGCACAAGGACCATTGTTGACCAAGTGTGATATCTCATTCCAGCATCAGAGGCTCATGGGAGTTCCTTCCCTCATGCTAAGAAACACACCCTAAAAAGGCTCATTGATTTTCAAAGGTTGTTATTGGGTTTTCTTAAATAGGTTATTTAATGAACTGAAGATGAACGCTCTTATTATTATTATTGTTTAGACAACTATGTAAAAGACACAAAAACCTTTATGTGTGGGTCTTAAATGTGTTTGCTTTGTTTCTCATTTCTTTTGATTACTTTCAGGTCCAGAGATTGTTCTAATTCACCATTTTTATGTTTTCCTCCCACTGACCTTATTTCCAGTCCCCTGCTGCTAGTCAGACCCATCTGTGTGATGTTTAGGTTAAAATCAAACCCCCTCTGGTTAATTTATCCTCTTCTTTCATTCATTTTTTATACGTTTAAGCTACAAACATTTTTTGAATCATCATCATGTTTCAGGTCCTGTTAAATATCTTTACCAATGTTACTATTTCACAAGTAATATTGGAATCACTTGACACTAGTTTTATTTGCTTATAAACAGAAAATTCATTTCTATTTTACTTCAGTATCACAATTGTACCTTTAGAATAGACTTAAGATCATTCCCGGCAGTTTCAAGTTGTGAATTTTGTCATTGGTTAAATCTGATCCAAATATTTACCAAGAGGGAGACCAGATACAAACCTTAAAAGTTCCGCAGGTCCCACATGCCAGGACAGCTAGCCAAAGTAGATTTATCTCAACCATAGCAGACTCTGCAGGGGTGTCTTTTTTTTTTTTACCTTTTTTTTTCATTTAAACAACTTCTCCCTCCTCCCCACCCAACCTCCGCCTGTACTCTAGACAGGCTTTCTATTTCCCTCATACATTCTCATTATTAGGATAGTTCAAAACGTAGTTATTTCTCTAACTAAGCTCATCCCTGTTTGTGGTGAGCTTCATGAGGTGAGCTGTAACTTCTAGTTTTCTCTTTTGTGTCTGAAAGTTATTATTGCAAGAATGTCTTTCATTTTTCTTAAAACCCATAGATGAGTGAGACCATTCTGCATCTTTCTCTCTCTCTCTCTGACTTATTTCACTCAGAATAATAGATTCCATGTACATCCATGTATAGGAAAATTTCATGACTTCATCTCTCCTGACAGCTGCATAATATTCCATTGTGTATATGTACCACAGTTTCTTTAGCCATTCATCTGTTGAAGGGTATCTTGGCTGTTTCCAGAGTCTTGCTATGGTAAATAGTGCTGCAATAAATATAGGTGTAAGGAAGAGATTTTTGTATTGTATTTTTGTGTTCCTAGGGTATATTCCTAGGAGTGGTATAGCTGGATCGTATGGGAGCTCAATTTCCAGTTTTTGGAGGAATTTCCATATTGCTTTCCATAAAGGTTGAACTAGACACGCGCGGGCACATCATATACCCTTTATAACATTGTCCAAAAATATTCTAATTCTTGACTATTTATATGAAAGAAAATGGAATATCCTATATATGGAGGATAGCACTCAAATAGATCTCTGAAGTCAGTGTCTAAGTGAACGTTACTTTCTATACAGTTGTCCTCTCTGACTGCTGAGCCTTATCCTTAAACATTTTATCTATACAATGTATATAGCCCCTCTTCTATATTGCCTTTCCACAACCAGAGACCTTTCTACTCGCCCCATATCCCAAACCGGATTTGTTATCTCCCCCTTATTTAACCCTCTTTAACCTCAGTTTTTAACTCATTAGGCACCAAGACCAACCTTCTTTCCAATAGACCACCATCCAGCTCCTCAATGAAAGACACCCTCTCGATCCCTCATCTTGTGTCTCAGCAAGAAACCACAACCAATAAGCCTCCTGACTCAAGTTTGTGACCCTTCTCACCCCCATCAAATCGTGGACAGTTGCATGATACCGGATTCAGCTGCAGCAAAACCCCCAGCTCAAGGACACTACAGGACTCTGAAATGCCATGAATCATATCTTAAAATCTAGACCAAAGTCTGTGATACAAAAAAGTACATTGGCTTTCACTCCCCACAAGAATATCTCAGAAGACCTAATTGGGAGGTCTATATTGCCTATTAAGCTTAATACCTTTATAATAATATATCTTAAGATATGTATTCCTAAACATACAGATAGCCTCCCCCATCACTTTCTTTTTTCAAATACCTTTTTTTTTCCTTTTTTTCTTAATTTCCTTTTTTTTAATATCTCAATTTTATCTATATATTCTATTTTTATATATACATATTTTCTCTACATATATACATATATACATATTTTCAGTTTTGGTGCTGCTTGGTACAAAAACTAAGAAAACATCTTGCCTGGGATAAAAGCTCAGACCACACCACAGATACTGTATTTGCAGCCTGTCGTCCTTACCCAGAATAGCACCAGCAATACAAAAGGACACCATACATTTTCGTATAGGCACAGTAAACAAGGGAAAATCATGGACTCAGACACAAGATCTTATCTTCTAAGGATAAGAACTCACACATTTTTTTTGAGAAGTGACAAGATTTTATTCCGCCATTCCTTGAGAAGGTACATGCCAGCTAACCATCTCCTATGCTAAAGACACTTCACTTATGTAGGCCCTTTTCTACAAAATTCACTTCTAGATATCCATCAGCCATTTGCAATCACTGGGTTTCTATGTTTTCTGTTGCTCCAGAACAGGATCTGGGACATCTAACACATATATTTTAGGCATTTCCGTGCCCTTATTACAACAGCACTAACAGCTATCTCATCCATTTCTCATCTAACAGTTTCAGTAGATTCCAGTGTGATAGAAAAACTGCATTTAATTTGGAAATAATTTCACTTAATAATAGCTTATGGAAGTTACCTTTTTTTAATTCAAACCTTTTTTTAATAAAGATACTGATATTTAATGTTGAATGCATATTATTTTGACATAGTAATATTATTGGGTTTACATTAAAGAAATTATGTGCAAAATATAGAAGTATACTAAGATAGAATATATATAATACTAAAAACTTGGAAACATTTTAATGATACATCACTCTTTTTTTCTGATTAAAAACACATTTTTTCCATAATGGCTTACATATCTTTCACAGTAGTATTTTAGGTACATATTAACATTGAGTCAGGGGAATACCCATCACCAACTACGTCCTCCCCCATTCCAGTTCCCTTTCTACAACCCATATACCCCACCATCACCCCCCGGGCCGCTAGAGTAGGTGGACCCCCTCTTTGACTGGCTTACTATTAGTGATCACATATCTGGTCCTGGAACCCTCCCTTGTTTCCCCCTCTATTTAAGAGGCAGAGCTAGAAAAATAGAGGTATGTGGTTTTGTTTGAAGGCAAGAAAAGCTATAGAATGAAGTACAAAATAAGAGGGAAAAAAAGAAGTCAAAAGTCAAATACGCTGAAAATGGGCTGAGTCCTTCTAGAGGCTTCCAACCTCAGTTTGAGAGAGGATGTAAAAAAGGTAATTGAAATACCACAACAATACAGAAAAAAATATCGAATTAAATAACCGGTGAGCACTACAGCAATAAGGACAGGCACCACACAATAGTCTCGGTTCTGAAATCAAATCATGCTCGAGTGCATAAAGAAAGAGAAAGACAAGACAAACTAAAATGAAATAATATTGGAGACATCAACCATAATCTCCACACCAAAATAAAGACGTCAAAAAATCGATCAATCGATAAATAAACATGTGGAAAATTATTGTTTTGTGCTTTTTTTTTCCTCCTTTTCTTTATCCCCCTGCATAGACGCAGTAACTATTGGGGATATTGTAGAGGGAATTCCCTTGACCTAGGAGATACAGGGTTTCTCCACCCCTGAAGTATACTGTCATGGGATTAACTCTGGACTCCTTGCATGATCATTTACTCTCCCCTTGCTGCTTTCGTGGTGTGTGGAAGACTTCTGAGAACTCACACTTTTTATACAAGGGTGCCTCCCATCCTGGACATATGTCATGTGGATACAACTCAGTCTCCACGAGATTGGACAATGTGAGTTCATTCTCAAATCCCAGATCCCAGGCGTAGAACTGAAACAACCCCCTGCAACAACACCAGGAACTAAGCTCCATTGGGAGATATACTTGTGCCAGTGTTAATATGACAACGAGGACAGTGAGGAAATGACAGCTTGACCTAAGACCAGGAGATCCTATCACATCACCTAACACTAAGTGGAAATCAGAAGATGTATTGTCCTTTGAACTATGAAAAATAAGAGCGCTAACTACAGAAAACTGACTTTGACAACTGTGACTGGGCAGAACCTACCCTGAGACCATTAAAAAAAACCCTACCCTAGACTATAGTCCATGTCTCTTACAAAAATCAAGATTTCTTAGTACAGAGGCCCAATTCTGACAACAGAGACTGAGCAGAACCTTTGGAACCATAATTCCCTAGACTTTGGCTTAGGGAATGAGCAAAAACATGGAGCACATGATACAAAAAACGGAACACACCAACAATGTTGGAACAGTACCTCTAGAACCTTAAAGACTCTATCCTAGGCCTTGTCCTAGGACCTGTGCAAATACCAAGATTGCTTGCTACAGTAGCCTTATTTTCTCATCCACACCCAAGAGGAAAGGTTCCTGACACCAAAAAAAAAAAAAAAGAAAAAAGAAAAAAAAAACCTGGGATATGGCAATGAGAAGGTATGGAGCCAGTGGTTGTTCCCATGACAATATGCTTCAAGAGTGGAGAAACCCTGAATCTCTTAGGCCACGGGAATTTCCTTCCCCAATACTTACTGTGCCTATACAAAAAAAAAAAAATTGGGGTAACACCAAACCCTGCCACTGCAGCACTTTTTCTGGTTTGGTTTTGTTTTATTTTTGTTTGTTTTTTGATATTATTTTCCTTCTCTTTTTTCTTCCACTTTTTTCTTTCTTTTTCACTTTTGTGGATATTATTTGATGATATTTTTTTATTTTTTAGTAGTTGATACCAAATTTATTCTTCACTTTTCCTTAACCTTTTTATCTCCAACAAAATAGCATAACTTGAATCATTCAGCCTCATAAATTGAGGGGGGAAAAATGATACCAGGACCAGTCATATGAACATGTAGTGTAAATAAAAAATGACCAGACTGGAACACCAAACAGAATAGATACCCAACCTATAACAAGCTGTAAGGTGGAGACCAGTTGCACTAAGATTCTGGGGGGTAAAGGAGGGATATATGGGAGACATGCTGGGAACAGGAATGGAGGGAGGACAACATTGGTGGTGGGAATGCCCTTCATTCATTGTCACTATGTACCGTAAATAATTCTGTGTAATGAACTTCAGTCACGATAAAAAAAATCTGAGAACAAAAAAAATTGCTGGAAAATGAATCAATAAAAATGGCAATACAAACCAAAAAAAAAAAAAGTTCTGCATGTCCTACTTCCTTGTTTACTAATTATATAATTACATCTATATCTAGGATAGTTTGAAGGATCAAACACATTACTATAAATGTTTAGTACTGTGCTTTTAGGTATAAATACACTACAAGTATTAAAAAGTAGTCAAAGTGTAATTTTCTACCTCTTTATCATGTACATAGTCCTCTTATTTACATCCTATTCATGTTCACGCTTCATCTAT
The DNA here is from genome assembly GCF_024139225.1 of Suncus etruscus. Classification (NCBI taxonomy): domain Eukaryota; kingdom Metazoa; phylum Chordata; class Mammalia; order Eulipotyphla; family Soricidae; genus Suncus; species Suncus etruscus. Next base: position 145,291,631 of record NC_064848.1, on the reverse strand, counting down.
TTAGTGATAACCTTTTATGTACCTGACCAGGTTAAAAGACTCCACTGCTTTCCACAGCTTTTTCTGCACTCCCTAACTCTCCTTCTAAATTGATCCCTGAAGGCAACCCATTTTCATGCTGAAACCTTTCTCTTCCCCATAGCTCCCATTGGCTCAGCTGATGAGATCACTTATGCCTGCTCCCTTCCTCTAGTTTACTCATGAGATCCTTTTCCTTCCACTCACTTTTTCATTGCCTATTGACTACAAATTTCTTTGTATGTCATGGGAGGCAAACTTCTTTTCTTTTTACTTTCTTTGTCTGGAACTATTCTTTGTCTTGAATGTGAAGATGAGATAATTTTATGGTATGTAAGATCTATTTGATGGTTTCTAGACCACTTTTCAGGCATTATTTTCTTTCTTTTTATTAATTTTTTATTTTTAATTATGAGAACAAAGATGAAAAAAAAAAGAGGACAAGGTAAAGTTACAGTGGAAGGACAATCACCCATAAACAGAATTCTCAGTAGTCCCATTGCTGATATCTAAACTTTGAACTTTCAGCCAAAGAACATTAAGAAAAATAAAACAGAACCCATGCACAATTACATTGTCCCTCAAGTCCTCAGATTATAGTACATAATATTTCTTAGCAGCACACAAAGCAATCTAAAGACATAAAACTTATGTAACTCCTTAACATTGAAGGCAAAGTACTTTTTTACATTTCCATACACATGCATATTAGTTTAAGTTAACCTCAAAAGTTTAAGTGGGTTGTTTTTCTTAAAGATTAGAGTCAAAGGAGCACAGTAAAAACGGTGTTAGATGGCAATTATTGTTTGCATAGGCCCACCAAAATATGAGGGACATGGAAAGGAAAATCCTTGGCCTAAATACAAGGAGACTCTACCCCTGAAGTTTCCTGGCATAAGACCAGCTGTAGGCTCCAGGCAAACTAGTTTGTCCAATCCAGGTCATTGTCTGTAGTGCCAATACACTCTCATTTTTCACACACTCTCTGTTGTTGGTATCATGTTTCTGTTTTAAAGATACTGGAATCTGCATATCCTACATTGCAGTCAGGATAGTACTGAGTGTCCTCTCGTTTCACGTCACAATTAAAGGGCAATGCAGAGAACCCTGTCCTGTAAGCAGGTTGTTGTTGTTGTTGTCAAGTCTTCTTAGTGTTAAGGGAAGTCTCTTTTGAGCCGGTTGATGTCAGAGCCGTGGTAGGGTCTTCCCTGGTAGAGGATTGCTTCCAGGTGTTGTTATAAAAAACCTTGGATGTTTCATAGATAGCTTTTCTGGTCCAGGGGTGAATGGAGGATGCCCATTCTTCTGAGGCCTGTGCCAGGTCATTATATCAATGTTCAGGGTGTAAGGTCCATTGCACTACAATATTTGTGTGTTCCAATCTCTATTAGATAAGAACTTATTTGTATGTATAGTATTTTCCCATTTTAATGTGCCTAAGCAAACAAGGAACAATGCCATGTGGCGTTATCAGCACATATGGGGGCCATAAGAACAAGTCCAATAATCCCCATGACATGGTTCAACCATAAGCATTAAACTGAGGGACTCTTCCACCAAAGTTCCTTATTGAACAGCTCACGAAGAGAAGACATGATAAAAAGTGGGTAGAATCTTCACAGTAAAAGAATATTTAGAAAGAGTTATAGCTGTTAAAGAAAATACACAGAAAATATTCAAAAGATATATGTGTTCATTTTTTGTCTTTTGAAATAGTTGGGGTTGTTAAATCCAATGCACGACTTTGGTCTGTGATTAGGACTGTGTAGTACTGAAGTTAAAAAGGGTAAATGGGGGGTACTGATGGTTGGGGGTGAGAGTTAAGGAGTAATAATGAGCTTTGTAGGGGTGTGAGAAAGGGCAGAATCTGTTGGGGCAGGAGGTCGGTCTTGGTGCCTAACAAATTAAAGAACTGAGGGTAAAGAAGGTTAATTAAGGGGAAGATAACGAATCTGGATTGGGAGATGAGGGAGTAGAAGGGGCTCTGGTGTGGAGAAGGTGAAATATATCAGAGGGGCTATATACATTGTATAGATGAATTGTTTATGGATTAGGCTTGGCAGTCAGAGAGGACCTCTGTATAGAAAGTCACATCTACATATACACTGATTTTAGAGACCTATTTGAATATTATCCTCCAAATCTAGGGAATTCCACTTTTTTTCCTAGAAAGTCAAGAATTAAGAATATTTTGGGGTGTTGTTAAAAAGTATATTTCATTTTGAAAATGAATACTAGTAAGAAAAGAACTCTTGAATGGGGTCCAGTATGCATAGGAGAGGAATTTCTCTCCCCCACCCTCCCCTCAGGGCCCGATTTACCAGGCTTGACCCTGAAGACCAGTCTGGCGTGGGGGGGATCTCAGTCCCCTGGACTAAGTGGTCAGCCCAGGGGGCCTATGGCTAGCTGTCCTGCCCAGAGCCCCCAACATATCAGCTGAAGAGAAACAGAAGAACTGGCATGTGGAGTCTTCTGGGTGCAGCCCATGCCTCTGTAGTTTGTGTATGCATAGGGGAGGAATTTCTCTGCCTCACCACCACCCCCAGGGCCCGATTTACCAGGCGTGGCCCTGAAGACCAGTCTGGCATGGGGAGGATCTCAGTCCCCTGGACTAAGTGGTCAGCCCAGGGGGCCTTTAGCTAGCTGTCCTGCCCAGAGCCCCCAACATACCAGGTGAAGAGAAACAGAAGAACTGGCATGTGGAGTCTTCTGGGTGCAGCCCCTGTCAGGCATTATCTTCTTAAAAAAAACATAATATGTGTTACTATTCCCTCTGTCATGAATAATTACAAAGCTAATACTAGAAAAATAATGAATCACAAAGTTTATCAACTCTACCTGCTCTCTCCACTTCCCCAATATTGAATAATAACTAAAATATTGCAAAGTCGTAAATGTTATAGGATACAAAAAAAGTATATTTGATTGCTGAATGAAGTATGAACCACCATTTTTCTTAAATATTTGGCCCTAAGCATTTGGGCATCTTTGATTCTATAGGTAAAAGTTAATTTTTAATTTTAAAAAATGATATATCAACCATTATCTCTCTTCAGGTGCTACTTAGTACTAAATTTTCTTAATCATTAGGTATATGTCAGAGAACTTTGTAATAAAGTACAACTGTTTCTATATATATTAAGTCTTTGTGCTTATGTTGCACTTATTTATTAAATGCCTTTTCCTCCAGTGTCAGCACTATATCTTTAATATAGTTTCAGAAAAGAATTATATTCTCTTCTGAGTCATACCTCACTAACAAAATCACTAGAAAAGAGCCAATTATTAACCATAAGCACAAAATTTTTCTACATTTTAACATGTATAAAACCCAATTGTTTCAACAACTATTCTCTAACATTGACTCATTTCATCATAATGGGCCAATTCATTAGAAGACCTAGCATATACCCCCAATGTCACATAGTTGGGTTGCTTTTTATTTCTCTCACGTTGAAAAGTCAATAGTGATCACTTTTAACTAAAATTTCTTATCATGCTGGAAACCTCAAAATTGATAATCCATTATTAAGGTGAATTTGACCAAGAGAATTCTCATAATTTCATTAGTCTGTCTCCTTCAACAACTAATTTACTGTGTTTCAACCTGGTAATTGTTTCAACAATACAGCATATTATAAATCACAAAGTACCATACCAGGGTGATGGAAAACATAGGCATTAATTAGGAAATCCAAGATGCCAACAAGGCCAAGTGGTGAAAACTTTGCATGTCATTATATGGCAGATACAATGTGCAAGCTCTTTGCTCTCTTTTTATTGGACATTAATTCCATCATGGAATAACCCTCATGATCTCATTTAAATCTAATTGTGCCTTAAAGGCCCCATCTCCATATACCATTATTTTAGTCTATTCTAACTCCAACTTATAAAATGGGAATTGAAGAAAAATGTCAAATATTTAATTCATAATAATACCCTCAAGATTTCTTTATAATATTTATAAAAGTCTAACTTGTTAATAATATCACTTGCTTTTGTACAATTCTAACTGTAGCTACGGATCATTTTGCTGATTGTAATAGCAACAAAATACCAAGATACAACTAGAAAGGGAACTAGATGGGGATAAGTTAAGATAAGAAAAAAAATATAGGAACTAGAGTAGCATATGGCCAATCCCAGTTCAATCCATGGCACCATATATGATTGTTCCCCTGAGCACCAATATCCCTAAGTACGAAGTCAAAAGTACTCCCAGAGCTAGGGAGTATCAAATGACTTATAAATAAGCAAAAGAATACATAACTATATCAAATGACTAATAAATAAGCAAAAGAATACATAACTATATAAACAGTATATATTCAGAGCTCAATGAGAAATCAGCATAAACATTTTAAGGTAAATATTTACAAAAAGTGAATATAAACAAACATTACTGAAATACTCATCTTTCTGGCAAATCTCTTTATACAGAAAATAAAGGAAAGTGAGATCAGAAAATGTTCCTATTTAAAACTAGATAGTCTTATTAACCTTTGAAATGTGCATTTGTAGTCTATAATACAAATGATGCTTGTCATTTTCTAGGTGAATACTCAGCACTAGGCACTTTTCATACTTAAGCAATCCATAAACAACCCTACAAAGTAGATATTTTAATTTCCTTTTCTGTACATGAGTCACACTTTTCTATAGACAGTCCTCAGCTACAGTAGCTTCATTCTCCCATATCCTGGTTTATCAGGCAATTGATGTCTTCTAACCACCAGTAGCTCAGTTATCATGACATGCATTATTAGAGAGATTTTTTTCTTGGTTTCCCTGACCAAAGTACCAACTCTACTTTACCCAGGATTTCTTTCTATTCTATGATCATTATAAATAGTCTTCCTTATGACTTTTCAATTACTTTGTTTATTGTGTACTTTCTCTCTCCCAACAATGGAAGACAGAGACTCAATTACCACTGTTGTTTTAATATATTAATTAAATAGTTCTAGAGTTGGAGTGGGGATGGTGAGGCTTTTCTCAGCTAGCTGGGCTCAAACTGGCTCCTGCAGCCCCTACAACCTGGCAAGTCTGAAGATTTCAGGATGAGGGTTAAGATATTCACAAAGCAGTCAAATGAAGTTCCAGGAGTCAGCCAGCTTTCTTTCATGGTCCCTACCGCCAAGTACACCTCCTCACATGGCCTCTATACTAAGCCTTTTCCTAGCAGCTACTTCCCTACTCCTTCCTGCTCTCTCAGCTTCTGTCTCCCTTTCAGCTGCTTTTCCCAGGCTTCCTAAATGGCTTCCTGACTGACTAACTCCCTAACTCCCTTTGCTGAAGCTATTGCTGCTGCTTCCTTGATGATGCTCAGTTGCTGATGCTGAATCTAATGCTGAATCTCTCTGTTGAATCTTGCTGTTTATTGCTGCTTCTTCTAATAGTACAAATCAAATCAAGATATACCAATGTTTTTAAAAATCTGATTGTCTTGACCACTTGACCACTTTTCTGTAAAAAAGAAAAGGCATCTAAACATCCACTCAAAACATGCAGCAAAACTAGCCAGCTTTAAATGTCTTTCTTCTTGCAGACTCTTATAAGCTTCCTCAATAAATCCAATACTTTCAATACTCTATTCACCTGCTGGCATTGCAAAATTATGTTTGAGCCCCTAACATGAGAGAATGATCATAAAAGAATCCATATGGGAAAACAGGTGGTAGCCACAAAGAGACTTACCCTGCATATAAACCATCTTCACAAGGGGATTCCATTTTTAACCAGCCTTAAATAAATGCTACAGATTTAAATTCCCCATTTGTTTTATAGGTTGGATATGATTTGGTTATAAGCTTGATCTGGATTGTACTTATAGAAGAGCTAATCACATGAATTGTTTTTATCTGAAACATTTTATTGAAATTTAATTAATACTTTAAGAAGATTAATTAAATCAGCCCTTAGTATTCAAAGACATTATTCTGCTGGTAAGATTTGAGTTCTATTTTAGTCTAGGCCAGTAACTTTAAGACTTTAGTGGGGGTAGTTTGTTTTCTTTGGTTTTGTTTTTCCTACCAGGGAATAACTACCTAAGAGGGTATGCCTGGGTAAAAATAAGTGCCTCTTGCATGAGAGTGTTTATTCCCTATGTAGCAGCTTATATGAGAAAATCTGAATAAAGAGGACATCACTCATCCCCAGTAGCAAACAATGGACTGACTTCCTTTTCACTGTCATAAGTTCTGAGTCATGATTGCTCACTTGGTTCTCTCAGAGACTAACAAGAGAATCACTTATCTTAGTACTAAACTTGCTTTTCTGTGTGCCTTCTCTTCCTTTGTCATTGCTGCAGTGACTTTGGTTTATACATATGCTTGTTTGTGGTGCTCACTTCAGGTCATACATTTGATGATGATGATCATACACATGGCCACAGATCTCAGCAAGGAACACATACTTTCATTGTGGTGCTTGTATATACATGGTCGCCAGGGATCATGCTATTTTTGGTTGTAGAGATCAAGAGGTCACAGTGTTGCTCACGCATAGACTCACCAGAGGTCACATGCCTAGATAAAATGTTCCCACATCCTTATCAGTGCTGCTCACCAGGATTCCACATTTCAGGCATAGTACACACTCACGCACGCATGCACACACACACGCGCGTGCACACACACACGCGCGTGCACACACACACACACACACACACACACACACACACACACACTCTTAGCTGTGAGCTCTTTAGTATCAGTGGTCCCAAATAACACAAGTGAGCCACACCAGGGATGAACTTACTCCCTTAGGTTTGCAAGATTAGTGCTTTTGCCATGGAACCATTCCCGGGTTCCAGTTCTGAATTGAGGCAAATTCTGACCTTATCAAAATAAAGCCTCATCTGGATTATGGCAAGGGAACAAGCATGCTATAATGGACTATCCTCACGGGAGGATAAAAACATTGCCTTGAGTTTCCTTACAAAAACAAGCAGCCTTGTTCTGCTTGAGGACACCAACACAAAATTCACATTAGGAAGTTATTAATATGGGGCCGGGCGGTGGCGCTAAAGGTAAGGTGCTTGCCTGCGCTAGCCTCGGACAGACCGCGGTTCGATCCCCCGGCGCCCCATATGGTCCCCCAAGCCAGGAGCGACTTCTGAGCGCATAACCAGGAGTAACCCCTGAGCGTCACCGGGTGTGGCCCAAAAACCAAAAAAAAAAAAAAAAAAAAAAAAAAAAAGAAACCACTTTCTGCTTTGGCCGGGCGGTGGCGCTAAAGGTAAGGTGCCTGCCTTGCCTGCGCTAGCCTTGGACGGACCGCGGTTCGATCCCCCGGTGTCCCATATGGTCCCCCAAGCCAGGAGCAACTTCTGAGCACATAGCCAGGAGTAACCCCTGAGCGTTACCGGGTGTGGCCCAAAAACCAAAAAAAAAAAAAAAAAAAGGAAGTTATTAATAATCAGCGTTAGAGCAGAAACCAGAAACCAAGGCAAGTAGTCTATAGAAGGTGAAAGATAAAGATTGGACAGTTTCTTCTCCTTTGTTGAAGTTTGTTTATCAAGCCTACTTTCCCTAGCCTGTTTCTGCTTTTCTGCCTTTAGGGAGCCCTTGAAAAGCATGTGATCATTTGGAAATTAAGCCCTAATGACTCTATCTCTAGTCCAGTTAAATTGGGTTCTTCTCTCATTTGTTTATTCATCAACCATTTCAGTTTTTTTAATTTTCCAATAAGCATAATTCATAGATGCATCTGCTATTGAGCTTCTCAATACAATTTTAATTCTTTACTTTAATGAACTGGCTTATAGCAATATTCTGAAGATAACAAATCTCTCTATTGATCCTCTCTTAGCAAGCTGTGTTTATCCTGCCTCCTACCTATGTGTTCATTCTCCTAGAGAATTAACTTATTAAGTTAATTAACTTCAAAGTTCCAAGAGAGAACAAAATTTAATCCCATTGTTGTTTGTAACTTGAAATAAATGCAGTAATTGGTTTTGTGTAGAGAAGAAATAGCAACAATAATTAATATATACCTAATATATATTATCAAAGGTATATATCACATGCTGACTATTAATTCATTTTAATATACAAATATTTCTCAAATATGTTCAAATTTACAAGTAATTTTAAAGCAAGCATGTTTTACCACTATTCTAGGGGGAAATGATTTTTTGTTTTGTATTGAATTGGACTAAATATAATGGTAGAATGCTCACAAGAACATGTGCATCTCATGTAAAAGCTACAAAATAAAATAGATATTTGTTAATACTTATTAAAAATAATACTCTGAAAGTGTTTAGAGGGCATCATCTAAAGAGCTACAGAAGTTTCATTGTCTGGAAATGAGGTTCTATTAAAGAGAGAATGGTGGTAGTGCTGATGTGGATGCAGGGAGAAAAGAACTCTCCTTCACTGCTGGTGAGAATGTCAACTAGCCCAGCCTTTCTGGAAAACAATATTACATTTCTAAAAAATCCCAAAATCAGGGGCCGGAGAGATAGCATGGAGGTAAGGTGTTTGCCTTTCATGCAGAAGGATGGTGGTTTGAATCCCGGCATCCCACAATGGTCCCCCGAGCCTGCTGGGGGCAATTTCTGAGCATAGAGCATGGAGTAGCCCCTGAGCACTGCCGGGTATGACTTAAAAACAAAACAAAACAAAAAAATCCTAAAATCAAGCTTAAATTTGATCCAGCAATTTCTTGTTATATACTCCAAGCCCTCCCCCACAAATGGTGAAAGATATTTTCTTCCCTATATTCCTTTGCAGCACTATCCACAATAGCTAAAATCTGAAAGTAACTCCAATGTCCAAGAATAGGTGACTAGATAAAGAAACTATGGTACATACTGGTACATATGCACAATGGAATGATACTATCTGGCCATCAGAACAGATAAAGTCATACAATTTGCTGCTATATGAAGGAACCTAGAGAATAGCATGCTGAGTAAAGTTAATCAAAGGGAGAGAGACCAACTCAATGTTATCTCTCTGACATATGCAATATAAACATAATGGTGGAATAATAACAAATAATAACAAAGAACTTGAGAATTGATATTCAGTAGGAAACAAGCCCCTTGAGAAGGCTGGAGAATTGGGGCAATGGGAGTGGGGTGTAGGATGATGCCTATGATGGAACAAAGTACTCAACCAGGACGAGGTAGTGCTCGATGGAAAGGGGTAAAGTGTTATGTATGAAACCCTATTAGCAGAACAGGGTTTTTACTATAAACCAAAGTATAAAAATTTATATTTAAAAGTGTCCCTTGAGTCCATGGGGGCAAGGCAGGGAGGTATGGAATGCATGCTGGGAACAGGGGCAGAGGGAAGACAACACTGGTGGTGGGAATGGCCCTAATTCACTGTCTATGTACCTTAATATAACTGTGAAAGACTTGTAACTCGCGTTGAACACAAAAAAAAAAAAATTAAGAAAAAAAGTGTCCCTCGTAGAAGCAGACTGGTGGGAGGAAAATTGAGGCATGGGTATTGATGGAGGTGAGTGGACACTAGTGAAGGGATTGGCATTGAAACACTATTTTCCTGAAACTCATTCATGAGTAACTTTGTAATTTCACAATGAGTATATAAAAAATAAAATTAAAAAAGATAGAGAAGAGAATGGAAAGGCATTACCAAGGAAATGGAATTTAAAAGGAAATCTGAATGTAAATTAAAATGTCGCTTAGCAGTTCATGAGATTCTTAAGACTTCGGTTCAAGTTTCACTCATGACTAAGAATAGCCCAATTCTCAGACTGCTATCTCGAACCACTCAATGACCCCTTTCAAGCTTCTCTCTCTGCTCATACTGAGCATGTGAAGAGGCTCACAGGACAAACTGACTCATCAAACAGCCAAGTGAATTACTGATGATTTTACTTCTGTGTGCCAGAGAAACCTCTGAAGAAAAATGAGATGGAAGTTTGTATGGCTAAGGAAGAAAAAGACAGAAGTTGTTTCAGACAGAAAATGAACCAGAAAAATCTCACCCTAAGAACCCAAGAGAGATTATAGACTTTTAGTACTTCTTGCCAAGTTTCACTACTTTTTATAGTAATCAGACAAGGATAATAAGATGGATCAGACAAATGCATGTAGCTCTTGATACTAATAAAAATTCATTTTTCTAATTAATTTTACATTCATCATGTACTAAAATGACTACTTGTGATTATCCATGTGGTCTACATATCTACATGTACATGCTACAAGGTATATCTCAAATTTCAAAAGGTAGATATACAAATGATACTCTCTGACATGACAGGCACTCTCCAAAGAAGATATACAGGTAACTCACAGGAAGATTATGCTGGAAAGATGCTCCTTCTTGTGTTCTTATAAGGACACACAAATGAAAAAGACAGGAGATATAGCTTTATAACTTCTATAAAACAATTAATATGGTCAGAAACCACATGTCTGGAGAAAAGGGAACCGCATCTACTGTTGGTGTAATTATAAAAAGCTCAGCCTCTATGAATTATAGTATGGAGATTTGTTTATAAAACACCAAAAATATATGACTCAGAAATTCTATTGCTAAGTATTTATCCCAAATCTGCAAAAACAATGATTCATAGATGTATATCTATATTTATTGCAACACCATTTACATAGGCCAAAATTTGGAAACAAACCAGAAATCTCCTAACAAATAAGTGGGTAAAGAAGATGTAGTACATTCTCTATATACACAAAGGTCTGCAACTCAGATTAAAAAAGAAGAGGGAATCTTGTATTTTCCTGCAACAAAAATGGAACTGGAAGAGGTTATGATAAAAGCAAAGTAAGTCAGAAAGAGAAAGACAAATATCAAGTGAAATCACTCATATTAGGATATAGAAAAGCAAAGCAAAAGAACAATCAAAGTCAAACAAAAATGTGGTTACCACAGTTACTACATTAGAAAGGGGAACAAAATTCAAAGGGGTCCAAAGTACTGTGGTGGAGGAACTTTGTTGGTAGGTGAGGTATCATAACATCTTTTGAAGAGGTGGTGATACCCCTAAAATATTTACAGTTTTGTTAACAAACATTACTTCAACGAAAAATCTTATAAAATAGATAAGCCAAAGCATGACATATTGTTGATTATTTTTCAGTCTTCCTTTTTAGTCTTCCTCCTAATTTACTTCTTATGACTTTTTGATAGGTGTTAACTACTTCTTTCTTCATGAAACTCTCATGTTTTCTAAAATGTTGGTGCATCCCCCTTTCTAATTTCATATGTATTCAGTTTTTGTTACCTTTTCTATTTCTTCTTGGTATTTTAACATAAATATGTATTTGATTTTTCTAATCTTGTGTCTCGTTGAAGTCAATTCCAGTCTATGACTTCATCTCTGATAATTCCTGAATATGTAGACAGAAAGGCTATTTGCCTTGCACATGCTGACCTGGGTTCTTTAGGGCTCCACACATCATAATCCAATTCCAGGAAAACAGGTCTGGAGCAGAATGCAGAAAATAAACCAAACCAAGCTGAGGAGAATGAAACACATGTGTTCAGGGGAGCAAGAAAGTGAACCCACCAAACCCAAAACTTTTATTCCCTTCAATCCATCCCCAGGCCAAGGGGTAGGAAGGAGGTGGTAAACAAAAGGCTTATCTTCAGCTAGTTCTGTCCAGTGGGTCTTTGATTTGTAGAGGAAGAGGGCAGGTAAGAGATGGGGCCAGAAAACCAAGGAAGATATTTATTTTGAATGAAAACAAAAAAACAAAAAGGTTTTATCACCACTTTCCTATATGGTCCCCCAGAATTGTCAGGAGTAATTTCTTTTTTTTAAATAATTTTTATTGTGACCAAAGAGAATTACAAATCTTTCACAGTAATATTTAAGATAGATAGTGACATTGAATCAGGGCCATTCCCATAATCAGTGTTGTCCTCCTTCCCCCTGTTCCCAGTATGCATCCCACATCCCCCTCCTTTGTCCCCGGACTGCTAAGTATAACTGATCCCCTCAGTGTATAGTTTGTTGTAGATTGGGTATCTATTCCATTGTCATTTACTTTGAATTTGGTGGTTAAGTCTGATCATTTTTTTATTTCTACTCAATGTTCATAGATTGTTTGGTCTTGGTACCATCCATTGTTTCCCCTCAATTTACGAGGCAGAACAAGATGATTTAAGTTATATAGTTCTGGTGCTCGCTTCGGCAGCACAGATACTAAAATTGGAACAATACAGGGAAGATTAGTATGGCCCCTGCACAAGTTATGTAGCACTGTTTGAAAAAAAAAAGAAAAAGAAAAAAGAAAAGAAAGGAAAGGAAAACAAACAAACAAAAACCGGGAAGAGTCCTAGAGGTTATAAATATCAATTTAAAAAAAGAAAGAAGAAACCATAACAAAAAGACAAAAACAAAAAACAAACAAAAAAAGAAAAAATCAAAACAACATAAAACAAAAATCAAACAAAAAAACAAAAACCAGTGACAAAAAAAAAAGCACCACAGTGGGACCAGAGAGATAGCATGGAGGTAGAGCATTTGCCTTTCATACAGAAGGTCATTGGTTCGAATCCCGGCATCCCATATGGTCCTCAGAGCCTGCCAGGAGCGATTTCTGAGCCTGGAGCCAGGAGTCACCCTGAGCGCTGCTGGATGTGACCAAAAAAAAAAAACAAAACAAAACAAAACAAAAAAGCACCACAGCAATAAAGACAATAACTAAACAATAACCATGAGAACAAAACAAAATAAATAAGTAAATAAATAAATTATGCTTTTTTTTTTTTGCATAGGCATAGTAAATATTGGGGAATTCCCTTGACCTAAGAGATACAAGGTTTCTGTCCGGAGTAATTTCTGAGCACAGAGTAAAGAGTATCAGGAATATCTGAGCATCTGAGGATCCCAGGGTGTTCCCCCCCCCAATAAAAAAACCTCTGTAATAGAGCACTAATAAACCAATCAAATAAACATGAAAAGAGCCTTGGGTAAACAAGAAGTCAAATAACTTGTAGAACAAGAAGTCTACAACTATTAGCATAGAACCAGGAGTATTCCCTGAACACTTATGGGCATAACTCCCCACCAAATATACAGCAAAAATATAGAAAAAATATTCAGTGCAAGATTCAGAGGAAAGTTTATAATTTTAAACAATTAAACAAAATACAACATCAAATTAAACTTTCTGACTTAGAAATGTGAGGAAATGTACATAACAAAACTAATAAACAAGAGAATAAATTAACAATAGCTAAAAATAAGGAATCAATGAAGAAAAATATTAGAATAAATATACAATATTGTATAAATATACAAGGTCTTGTTTTAATCAGGCTGTTTCTTGGCTTCCTGCAGGAAAACCAAAGGTCAAAAGTGGTAAATTTAGGATTTAAACTAAGTAATTCTATCATAGAGTTACTGCTGTTAAAAATGTTTTGTTTGGGGCCCATGAGGTGGCGCTAGAGGTAAGGTGTCTGCCTTGCAAGCGCTAGCCAAGGAACGGACCGCAGTTAGATCCCCCGGCGTCCCATATGGTCCCCCCAAGCCAGGGGCAATTTCTGAGCGCTTAGCCAGGAGGAACCCCTGAGCATCAAACGGGTGTGGCCCAAAAAAAAACAAAAACAAAAAAATGTTTTGTTTAACATACTGTGCCTCACACTATCAAACAATGGAGGACCAAGGTTAGAAAGTAGTATAAGGCAAATAATATAAGGTGCCTTTTTAAAATGCAAGAAAATTAACCATAATGAATACCAAACTATTGAAGCAACAAGAATGTTCTTTACAGGGGTTGATACCAACACTAATATTTTAAAATAAATAGCTTTCCTACTTACAAAATTGCAAAACACACGCACACACGCACCTAAAAGGTCTAGGGATAATTTAACTAGAAATGAATAGAACCTTCCTAAAGAAAACACCAATTTCTACTGAGGCCCATAAAAGACAAAGAAATTACAGACTCTGTCTTAAATAAAATCTTAAACATGAAAAGGGTTTAGATTGGGAACACATTTTGATAAAAAGTTTGGTGTTTGAATAATGTATGCATATTGTAAGCCCTATCATTAAAAAGTATTGTATGGTGCATAAATTTTGTAAACAAAATTTTAAAGCATAAACTTGTAAAGATGTCAATTTATTCAATTAGTCTATAAAGTTTGTGAGATGCAAATAGAAATACTAAGACATCTGTTTCACCTTGTGAAATGTCATTTTTTTTCCTTTTTGCTATAATTTATTTGGCTATTTTTTAAACTAAATAATAATGGTGATTTTTTATCACTGTCTCATTTTTACTTTTCATTGAAATATGTTGTATCATTAGAAATTATTACAGCACTGACAAAAATAACATACACATACTATAATATATTGTTATATAAAATTAATTCTACATTTCTCTTTTTACTGACTCTTTTGAGGAGGGACATACACAGTTGTTCTCTAGACTTTCTCTAGGCTTATTCCAGCTTACTCTGGGCTGACTGGGTTGGATGCATGCAAGACAACTATTTCTCCAGCCTCCTTTATTCATCTTCTTAAAAGCAGTAAACACAGCTTAGCTCTTAAATTTTTTATTGTCCCTTCTAAACCACCATATGTTTCCGGTCTCTCCTTCATTGTTGTTCTTTGCTGTCTGCCCTTTTTTAATCTGATATCTGAAAGTTGGAGATGCTTCAAAGCATCTTTCTATAGAAATTATCTCACCTGGCCCATTTATGTAATCTTAAATTAAAATAGCCAATCCAGGACTTTCTTCCACTCTCTTTCTCAATATCAAAGTGCCACTCCCCATATCAACATTTCTGCTCATATCTCAAATAAGTATCTCAAAATTACCATGTCCAAAATAGAATGCTTTATTCTTCTGCCCCCAAACTATTACTCATCTCACATTCTTTATCTCAATAAAAAAAGAACACTACTAAGCACTTAATTCTTAAGTTAAAAAATGAACTATTCTAGATTCTTTTCTTTACCTCCTCTTATATCCAATTTATTGTCCTTCTGACAATAAGTTTCTGACTGGTCACTGCAACAGCCTCCCAACTGCTTCCACTCTGGTTTTATATCCTACCTACAGCCTATCTCCCACACAACAGCCTGAATAATTGTTTTAAAGCATAAATTACATCTTACCACCTTGCTTAAAGAAAGATGGATGTTGAATTAGTGGAATGAAGAGAAAATTTAGGGCCCTAACAAAACTATTTGCAGTGCTCAAAAAATCACAAAATGTATTCAGTCTTGGTGTGAACCTAATGTGAAGTATAGACTTTGAGTGGCAATGAACTGTCAGCATAAATTCTTTCCTAACCAATAGGTCTTTCCAGGAATGAGCTTACTAATGAGAAATACTATGTCTGTATAGGGGTAGGGGTGCCTATAGAAAATCATTGTACCTTCTAGCCCATTTTTCCATGAATCTAAAGCCTCTCTAAAAAAAAATAAGTCTTTTTGTTTTAGATGAACAGTTAAGTAAATTACAAAATTACTCTTACTGTAAACATATTGTGAGGCCATTAACACCACCCCGAGCTACCTGGCCATACCAGTTAACCTATCTGGAAAGGACACGAGGAAGTGGTAGAAAGTGGTAGAAAGGTACCTAGACAACAGTCAGTCATTTTAAAGATCATCTGAAACTAGAACCTCCTCATCCTCTCCCTATATTAATTGGCTTGTGACCTGGGGAGGGGGGTGTCACTTCCTCTAGGTGGCCCTATCTAATCAGTTTGGGGCTTGTGGTGACAGAATAAAGTCTTATTTTGCTTTATTTTAATTTTGCAGTCTCGACCTTAGACCCCAGACCCTAACTGTGAGTTACATATGTATACATATGTATATATGTTACATATATATGTACATGCACACACATGTATTTCCCCCCAGTGGATTCTAGGTCTAAGCAATGAACCATCAGTCCCATACTACTGAATTAAGTATTACTAGGAGAGGTCTGTAGTCTCGAAGCACCAATGAAGAGGCCCTATAAAAATTTATTTTTAGGCCCATGAGTAATAGTACAACAGGTCAGGAGTGTGCCTTGAACACTGCCAACACAGATTGGATCCCCAACATTCCATATGGTCCCCCATGTACTATCAGAAATGATTCTTGAGCACAGATTTAGGAATAACCCTGAGCATCGGTGAGTATACTCAATAAGCAAAAGTATATTTTTAAAAATATATATAACAAATAAGAACTACACATAGAACATGTAACTTATATGCAGAAATGTACATTTTCCCTTTTTGTCCCCTAACTCTAAGTGATATTAGTCCAAAGTTTTGAGTTCATCTACTTTAGAGTTAATCTGAAATAATAAATGTAATAAAAGTCAAGAATTGTCTTTAAGAGGATAATTCTAATGAGGAAAATTCCAATCTACCAGATAACAAATTGCATCACAAAGAATTTGAGAGTAGGTAAGTGAAATGAAAAATACTTTTGAGCAGAACAGTTCCTGACAGCATTTAACATATTAAAGGATTTAATTGTCTGATGACAATAGCAATTCAAATCCCTCAATAGACAGACTCAGTACCTAAAGACATAAATGAGAGTACATGTTAAAACTCAAAAATGATAACACTGAAGGTAGGTCACTTGCCTTGAACCCAGTCAATATGGGCTTATTCCTTGTACCCTGGAAATCCTTTCATATATGAATTTATAATTTGGTCAATAAAAATTTTAGAGAGTTATGAAGTTGATGTTGGCATGTGAAGAGAAGACAATAGATTCTAAGATTATCTAACTCATTAAACCAAAACTTTTGTTTTGGGGCCACAGCCAAATCAGAGCTTACTCCTGAATCTGCAATTAGGGATTACCCCTAGAGAGCTCAGAGGAACCTAAGGGGTACTGGGAATCAAAACAGAGCCGGCAATAAGCAAGGCAAATGTCCTACATGCTGTACTATCCCTCCAGACTTAAGCCAAAAATTTTTAGACAACTATCACATTAGATTTGTTTTTTAAAGAGAAAGAAACCTGACTAAATTTTTATTTTTAGGTTTTAATTTATCTTGAGTCTTTTGATCTATATAAACCTTTTGTTGTTGTTGTTTTTGTCCCCTAATTCACAATGCAGACCAGGCAAAGGGCCTGGGTTGAGGTGTATATGGGGTGCATTTATTGTACCTCCTCTTTCTATACAGTCAGTATAAAGAACAGAGCCTGTGGTAAGAATTGGGAGGCCTTATCTTTTCTTTTCTTTTTTTTCTTTTTTTTGTTTTCTTTTGTTTTTTTCAGGCCACACCTGTTTGTTGCTCAGGGGTTACTCCTGGCTAAGCGCTCAGAAATTGCCCCTGGCTTGGGGGGACCATATGGGATGCTGGGTCGCTGTCCTTCCTTGGCTAGCGTTTGCAAGGCAGACACCTTACCTCTAGCGCCACTTCACCGGCCCCTTCTTTTCTTTTTTCTTTTGATTTTTAATATATATATAAAATCCTTCACCAGTGTAACATTCCCATGACCAATATCCCAAATGTCCTTCCTCCCCACCCCACACAAGCCTGTACTCTAGATAGGCTTACTAGGCTTTCTAAGCTTTTTGTTGTTTTCTTAATGTAAACTGTTAATTGTGTTTTCTTTGGGTTTGAGGGTCACACTTAAAAAGTGTTCTGGCCCTGATTCATTGTCACTATGTACCATAAATACCACTGTGAAAGATTTGTTATTCACTCTTTGGTCATAATAAAATTTATCATTCTTTAAAAATAATAATAAAAAATAAAAATAAAAGGTTCTGTGAAGAACAGCAGCTAAAACTCTCTTAAAAAAAAGTGTCCATGAGTGATCCTGGTGCTAACCAGAGGGATGAAAGAGAGGGAGAATCAGGGCCAGAGAGATAGTATAGAGATAAGGCATTGCCTTGTATGCAGAAAGTCGGTGGTTCAAATCCTGGGCATCCCATATGGTCCCCCAAGCCTGCCAGGATGTAGAGCCAGGAGTAACCTCTGAGCGCTGCTGGGTATGACTCAAAAACCAAGAGAGAGAGAGAGAGAGAGAGAGAGAGAGAGAGAGAGAGAGAGAGAGAGAGAGAGAGAGAGAGAGAGAGAGAGAGAGAGAGAGAGAGAGAGAGGAGAATTAAACCAGGGTAAGTATATGCGTGTGATACAAGCACCTTTATACCACTGCTGTCTCCTAGCCTCAACAAGTTAGATGTTATGTCCTTGTATTCTACACAGTCTGTTACCATTTATTAATTAACAGTATTACATTTAAATGCTGCTTATGTCCTTTACGCTAAAGCTTAATTCCACTATCCCAATTTTATTCAACATTTATCCCATGTCACCAAATATACACACAATTTTCTTGAAATGATCTTATCTTTAGTGAAACAAGCAGCCTAAAGGAAAAGCAAATATTGACCATGAGAGTAAGATGCTATACAAACCTTCATTCCTGCTAAATTCTGAGCATATGCTAAACTAGACTTGGAGAAATTGCTTTAATGCATGATTTCTGATTACTCTCATAAAGCCAAAGAGAATTGACTTTTAAGCAACAGAAGATTGTTTGAGGATGCCTTTTTCTCCCAGTTCTTGTTGCATGCCTCATCCTGTTCCATAGTGCCTAGTGTTTTCTATCTTGTACTCTGTAGCAGTCAGCCCTCATCTCATTCCCCTGTAAAACCATAAGTAAAACCATAAGTCACTTGATAGCATTTACTGGTGTGCATTAGAGAAACTGAACCATACTCACTGCAAGCATTTGCAATTGAACATTTATAAAATTAAGGATTTTAACAAATTCTTTGAAAGTATTTGGTTTTGGAAAAATATGGAGAAGTTAAATATATGCTAAGAAAAACCTGCCATTATCAAGTAGGTTTTTCCTAAAACACACACAATCTTTACAGATACATATCTATTAAAATATATATATATATATATATATTATATAGACCTTACAGTGATTGCTCATGGTTGTTGCAGCAAGAGTACAGAAAAAAATAGAGCTGCTGATGATATTTGTTTTCTGTTGCTGCTATAACTTATCATTTCGATTTGGGGAAGAACATTCATGTATTTTCTAACCTTTGCAGAGGTCAGAAAACAAAAACTGCATTTCTTGACTGAAATTCAGGTACAAGTATGATTGTGTTCCTTCTGAGAGTACTAAAGAATTTATCACTTGTCTCTTTATCCTCTGAGCTGCCAGTATTCTTTAGCTAATAATCATTCACCTTCATTTTCTAAACAGACAATCCGAGCACTCTGATCTCTGATTCTGACAGTAGATCTCTCATATTTTTTGCTCTATACCTCCTTTTTTTTTTTTTTTTTGACAAAAGTCCTTGTGATCACATTTGGATCTGCCTCGATAACCCAAGATCATCAATTCTCCCTTCTCAAGATGTTTAGTTGTGTCTTCAAAAATCTCTTTACTGAGTAAAGTGACATTCTTGGTTTCAAGAATTAGGTATTTTTGGGATCTGAAATAAGAGGAGATGGGATGATTGATCTATCACCTACTACAATGATATAGAGCAAATAATAAATGAGAGAGGAAACTCATCACTTCTATTCAATATAGTTTTGGATGTACATGCCATAGCGTTTGGTAAGAAAAAGACACTAAGGGCATCCAGATAGGAAAGGGAAAAAGAAAAGTAAAGGACATGATAATATATCTAGAAAACCCTAACAACAACAATTTACAGAATAAAAATTCTAGAAACAATACATTTGTCTAGAAAACTGGAAGACTACAAAATTAACATGCAAAAGTTTATGGCTTATCTATATGCAAACAATGAAATAGAAGAGAAAAAAGTTTAAAAAAATTGTGCCTCAGAAAATCAACTACTGAAGTTGGAGAGATAGTATAGTATGAGTAGGATGCTTACTTCAAACATGTTTGACCTGTATTCAATACCCGGCATTCCATATGCTCTCCAAGTCTGCCAGGAGTGATCTGAGTACAGAGCCAGGAGGAGTTCAGGAACCCCTGAACATCACTGGTTATGGTTCAAAAACATATAAACAGCAACAACAACAAAAATCAAGTACCATAGGAGTCAGCTTAACTAAAGAGGAGAAAGACCTATACAAATAAAACTATGGAACACTATTTAAAAAAATAAAACATAGGAAATGGAAACAAATGTCCTGCTCATGGATAGAAAGGATCAATAACATCAAAATAGCAATACTCTCCAAGGCAGTGTTAGATTCAATGCAGTTCCTATAAGAAATAGATGATATACTGGTGGTAGCCAAATTCAGGATGGAAGCAGAGGTTCCATATGAAGGCTCTTGTCAGTCACTTGGCACAACTGCCATATACGGCCTTTAGTGAGGCAAAGCCCTGAGGAAATAACATCATTCACCAAGGAGAAAAGCATATGCAATAATTCCAATACTGTCTATCGATTGGTTGCATACTAACTAATTTATACATTACTAATGAGGATTTCATGTCTTGCCAGTTGTCTTGTATGCATTTGCAGTTGGACAGCTAGAAAGCAATAATCAAATGGGTTTTGTAACCTCTAGAAGATGTGTTCCTATTAGGAATCCTAAAGTATCTGTAAACATAGTGGGCATTGAAATGATAATAGAAGCATTCTGATTCTAGTTAAGAAAATGTATAATGTTAGTGGTAATTGGATTGAAGTTTAATTGCATTAAAGTTTTTAATATTGTAAAAAATCACAATATTAAGTAATGTAAATAAATTTTAATAAATAAAAATTTAATGAATAATAAATTTTATAATGTTTAAATTGCAATTAAAAGATACAATGCAATTGTTGAGTCTGGGGTTTTTTTTGGTTGTTTTTTTTTTTTTGGTTTTTCAGGCCACACTCATTTGATGCTCAGGGATTACTCCTGGCTAAGTGCTCAGAAATTGCCCCTGGCTCCAGGGGGACCGTATGGGACGCCGAGGAATCAAACCGCGGTCCTTCCTTGGCTAGCACTTGCAAGGCAGACACCTTACCTCTAGCACCACCTCACCGGCCCGGATACAATGCAATTGTATTGAAGTTTTAAATTTATTAAAATCTCCTTAGTATTGAAGATTTATAGTAGTTAAATATTTATATATTCCCTTGATAAGAATAGTTGGAAGATGGGGCCAGAGAGATAGCATGGATGTAAGGTGTCTGCCTTTTAAGCAGAAGGACGGTTGTTCAAATCCTGGCATCCCAAATGCCTGCCAGGGGTGATTTCTGAGCATGGAGCCAGGAGTAACTACTGAGCACTGTCAGTGGGACCCAAAAACCAAAAAGAAAAAAAAGAATAGTTGGAAGATTTTCATTGATGGCGCATATTAATGAATACCTAATACAATCTTTTGGAACAATGCATTCTGACCTTCCATGAGCAAGACTGCATGAAAGGGAAAAATCATGGAGTGGTGCCAACTATAATAGACCTGACAAGGGACATTGGATATTTGATAGGGGAAGTTTATGAAAACCATGGGAAAAGGAATGCAGAACATAGATGTGGTAGATCCACCCCTACCTCACACAGGAGCACATGAGGAGGAAATTAGGAAGGTCTGGGTAAATAAAAAAGGGGTACAATGTGTTGATTTTCCCTTTATGGACAGATTGGTTGGTCAGATCCTTATTACTGATATACAAGCTTCTGTCTATCACCAATAAACCACAACTATGTTTTCTTTCCCTTCTATCTTGGTCTAATATTGTCCATGGCTAAGAATGGAACTGATATGCATCTTGTAAATCATGGAATTCATTGCATCATGAATTTCAGAGAAATGGAGAAATCATTTTTCTATATTAAATTGTTATTAAATGATTGTAGTAATACATATAAATAAATGTACTAGGTCAAGCATAAGCAGAGCCAGCTTCAGAAGTACACCTGTGTGCTGTTTTCTCTCATTCCTGACTCCACACCTCTCACTTCAGGGTCCCATTGAACTTCCCATATTAGTAAGCTGGTCCTCAGCAATATACTTCTAGAATTTATATGAAAAAATAATAACCCCCATATAATAACCCCAATAACCTAAGAAATTCTTGGGAAAATAGAAGATGGTAGATATCACTTTTCCCAACTTCAAACTGTACTACTAAAAGCTGTAGTGATTAAAACAGCATGGTACTGGAATAAAGACAGACATTCAGGTCAATAAAGTTCAGGAATAGAGTTGAAAATTCAGAGACAAATCCTGAGATATAAGGTCAGTTATTCTTCAACAAAGGAGCCAAAAATATGACATGGAGCAAGGAAAGGCTCTTCAGCAAATGGGAAAACTGGTCAGATATGACAATAAAAAAATATCTCAAAGGATAAAACACCGCTGAACAAGCAATTGGAAATAGATAAACTAATGGGACTACATTAAATTAAGTAACTTCTGCACCTTAGAAACACACACACTGGAAAAGCTGATTTGGCCACCCCTTATCTCATAAAGAGTTAATAGCAAAGATATAAAAAGCATGGATAAAACTATCAGAAAGAAAAACATTCAACCTCATGAAAAAATGAGGAGAAGATATGAACAGAAGCTTCCTCCAAAAAGAGATATAAATGGCCAAAAGGAAAAAATTCTCACTATGCTAATTATTAGGAAAATGTAAATAAAAACAATGAATATTATCTCACACCCAAGAGACTGGCACTCATCACAAAGAACAACAGTGTTGGTGTGGATGCAAGGAAAAGGGGATCTCCATGCACTGCATGAAAACAACTGATCCAGCATTTTGAAAGACACTATGGACATTCCTCAAAAATTTAAGAATTGAGCTTCTAGTGGCGTTTGCCTTGCAAGCAGCCGATCAAGGACCAAAGGTGGTTGGTTCGAATCCCGGTGTCCCATATGGTCCCCCGTGCCTGCCAGGAGCTATTTCTGAGCAGACAGCCAGGAGTAACCCCTGAGCACCGCCAGGTGTGGCCCAAAAACCAAAAAAAAAAAAAAAAAAAAAAAAAGAATTGAGCTTCTATTTCTTGGGAATAGATCATCAGGGCCCAAAAACAACATAGAAAGTACATCTGTGCTCCTATGTTCATTGTAACACCATTCACAATAGCCAAAATCTAGAAATACCCTAAGTTCACAAAAACAAATGACAAACTAAGGAAGCTATGGCATATATACACAATGGGATATTATGTGGCTATTAGAAAAGGTGAAGGCATGAAATTTGTTCTTACATGGATGAATCTGGAGAGTAACATGCTGAGTGAAATGAGTCCACAGGAAAGGAACAACACAAAATGATAGCGCTCATTTAAGGATTATAGTAGGGGAGTAACTGATTTGCAGGGACAATAGAATCAAAGGACAAGAAATGAATTCTTACAAGGAAGCTTTGCCAGTCAGGGAAGGGTGAATAATTCAGGGTTGGGACCACTATGACAATGATAAAGGGAAGTGGTCTTTCTGGACAAGACTGGGTTCTGAATGGAGATAAAGTGATATACATGATACTCTCTCAGTAACAGTATTGCAAACCACAATGCCTAAAAAAAAAAATGAAAAAGAAAAGAAATATTTACCAGAGAGGCAGTCTAGGGTGGGGATATGAGAGAATGGGAGGGGGGGGTCGAAGAGATAGCACAGCAGTAAGGCGTTTGCCTTGCATGGAAAAGGATAGTGTTTTGAATCCCGGCATTCCATATGATCCCCTGAGCCTGCCAAGGGCGATTTCTGAGTATGGAGCCACACACTGCCGGGTGTGACCCAAAAAACAAAAACAAAAACAAAAAAAAAAGAGAGAAGGGGAACATTGGTAGAAGAAAGTAGTGGACATTGATGAAGGGATTGGTGCTCAAACATTGTACCCCTGGAATTCAATCATGAAAACTTCGTAATTCACAGTGATTCAAAAAAAAATAACTATTTTTAAAAATACAGAAGAAAGGGACAAGTGAACAACTAAAGATAATAATTTGCCTATTAAATCTGTGTACCTGTGCATAGAAAATTCTTCTATCCCTGGAGTGCATATCCATGCCTTTATCCTAGCTCCATATTTCAAGTCATCTAAGAAGATTTAAACCCTCCTAATACCCAGTGCAGACCCTGTACCAATTAAATCAGAATCTCTGTAGGTAGAAACCATCAGGAGCTTTTAATGCTCCTCAGGTGATTCCAATATGCAGCCAAGTTAGAAAACCCCTGATGTAGTCACTAGATGATTATGAAGACCTCGTGCTGAGGAATTTTTGATTAAAGAGGAAGCATTCCTGGCAGGTAAAGAGACCTGGAGTTGTGCGGCTTGGCTCCCTTCTATCTTGCAAAAACTTCTTAACCCTGTCCTGCTTCTTCTGTTCCCTAGGGAGGGGCACCCTTCGTCTTCATTCGCATTAACAACCTGTTCCCAAATCTTTAAACCCAAATCTCCAAAATACTGGAATTTATTACCCCTCTCACTGTGTATGCATTTGCCCTCATAAGAGCACAGTCTACGTCTCTCTCCAGCCACTGTCCTCCCCAAATGTGAAAATGTGTCTTTTATTTCTAAATAGGCTGACCCAGTCTCTTTCTGAGTCATCCAGCATGCCAAGAGACCCAAATCAGAACAGCAGGTCTGTAGAGACTGCTGGATGGAAGTGAGAACATGTAATAAAACAGGCATAAGACAAATCATAAGCGAATATATAAATGGCTCATGGCTGAGAGTGAGTGTTCAAAACAGCTTGTGTAAAAAGTGGGAGTGATTTTCGTTGAGTAATGGAAAGAAAAACTAACATTTTGAATTTTTTTCATTAAAAAGTAATTTTGGGGGGCCCGGAGAGATAGCACAGCGGCGTTTTGCCTTGCAAGCAGCCAATTCAGCACCAAAGGTGGTTGGTTCGAATCCCAGTGTCCCATATGGTCCCCCGTGCCTGCCAGGAGCTATTTCTGAGCAGACAGCCAGGAGTAACCCCTGAGCACCACCGGGTGTGGCCCAAAAACCAAAAAAAAAAAAAAAAGTAATTTTTGGGGGGGTCACACCCAGCAGTGCTCAGGGGTTACTCCTGGCTCTATGCTCAGAAATCGCCCCTTGCAGGCACAGGGGACCATATGGGATGCCACGATTCGAACCACCGTCCTTCTGCATGAAAGGCAAATGCCTTACCTCCATGCTATCTTTCCGGCCCCATTAAAAAGTAATTTTAAGGGGAGCTGGAACAGAGAAAGTGCTTGCCTTAAATGCAACCGACCTGGAATCTGTGCCTGGCATCCCGTGTGGTCTACTGAGCCCTTCTGGGAGTAATCCCTGAGCACAGGACCAGGTGTAAAACCTAAGCATAGCCAGGTATGTACCCCAAAAAATACAAAGTGATTTTTCAAAAAAGGTTTACATTTGAATAATTATGCAGCATGAAGTTTATAGACTGAATGACATGTACATATAACTGCATGCATGTATGTATACATATCAGATTAAATTATAAATTTTATTTGACAAGGATGATCACTGCTACTACTACTTTATTATAGATTCAAAGCTTGCTGCTCTAGAAATAGTCCCTTGCAAAATATTTTGGAAACTAACAGGGTGTTTTCATTTAATATATCTATGGTAATAGCTTCTAATAGATGTCCAAACATAGGGAAATACAAAAGTATAGGTCTCTAACAAAATCTCACAATTTTCATTTTCTGAGTAAGGTTCAGTGTTGATTTATATTTTTTGATCTATACATATCCTAGAATAAACTGAGTCTTGTTTTAGCAGTTGCATATCACTAGTATAAACTGAATCTTTTTATAGTTATGTATTTATCACAACACTTTTTACATTATTCTGTTAAAAACAAAAGTAGGGCAGCCTTTATCTGTGTCCTGGTCTAGGAACAGAATATATTTTCAGTCTATTGCTAGTGTATATAATTACCTTGACTTCCAGCAGGGGGCCCTCTCTTCATTAGAAGCATACAGGGGAAATTTTCAAATTTCTACTTATTTGTTCCTTCGTGTATTCATTGATCAAAGTATCAAGCTCCTCGTAGCTGAAAATTCTATTACTTTGTAGGATATAGTGGGGAGTTCTTTATTCTCATGAAATATAGAGTTTAGTGTCTAAGTTTTAGCTGCCTCTGTTGTTTCCTAAGTAAAATATTAGAACATTCTTGTGTGGAAAGAATGATATTTATTACTCAGAAAGGAATACTTCAGAAAAGATTTTGAGTAAACAGTAAATTTTACTATTATCTATGGTGTGATATGTATAATCTCCTTCAACTGAAAAAAAAATTACCTCTGTTTCTTCCATAACCTCTCATAAAAACTAGCCAAAGAAGGAATCTAAGAAGATATGCCTAACCTAGAAGTAGAAATTTCCCATGCCATTAATTTCAAATTTCTAGCTTTTGAGTCTTTTGTTTTATTTCTATTTAGGGGGACACACTAGCAGTACTCAGGATTTACTTCTGACTCTGAGCTTAGAAATCACTTTTGGAGGGACTCTGGGAACTATATAGGGTGCTGAGAGGTCAAACATGAATCGGCTGCATATAAAGCAGGTGCCCTACCCAGTGTGCTATCTTCTTGGTTCCTAGTCTTGAGGTTTGGGTTTATTAAAATTTTTTCAGGGGCCGGAGAGATAGCATGGTGGTAAGGCGTTTGCCTTGCATGCAGAAGGTCGGTGGTTCAAATCCCGGCATCCCATATGGTCCCCTGAGCCTGCCAGGAGCAATTTCTGAGCATAGAGCCAGAAGTAACCACTGAGCACTGCCGGGAGTGACCCAAAAACAAAAACAAAAACAAAAATATTTTTCTAAAATGATGAGGGAATTAGAAACAAAGCTCATGACAGAAATCACAAATATCATCTAACATTACCTAGCCAAATGCGTTTACATATGAAACAATTTTATAAAAATCAAGTATTTCCAGCTCTTACATGTCTTTTTTTCTTAATAAAAATCAGGGTTCCTCCATAATAATATGTTATGAAGAAGCCTAATTCTTACAACCTAGATTAAATACTATAAGAAATTTTATAAATGTTAATGAGAAGATAGGTACAGTTTTATAAATCACTAAGGCATTAATACCCAAGCATATTTGAAACATAAAACATAATGGCAGTTTTAGTCCTCATTATTAACATTTTTCTGGATGCAACCAAAGGCTAAAGGAAGTGTATTATTGATCCAGTGCCGACCATCTTGTTTTGAAGACTGGGGATCTAGAGGTAACAAAAGAGTAGAAATTAGCCTGTGTCTTGTGATTTATGAGGATTAGTTGTTAAAGATTAAAAACATTTCCATCTTCAAGACTGAAATTATTGCCTCTTTGCATCAAAATGTATCTTAGGAAGTCAACCAATTTAACCTTGTGCTCTACAAGAAAGCCACTTGGAGAGCACTGCTAAAAAGGTTCTTTTAAACAATGACAGATGACTGTCTTTTATCTTTCAAAGAAGACTACTCCACCCTAAGAGGCTCTCATCAACTAAAAAGTTTTACAATAGGACTGAAGGGCTATTATATTGGGTAGGGCATGGGGCTTACCTGAGATTTGATCTGGGCATCCCAAACACTGTCAGGAGGATTTCCTGAGTGCAGAGCTAGGAGTAACCACTAAGTATTCCAACTTTGTTCCCAAAACCTTAAAAAAAAAAAGTCTTGCATTGAACTTTTATGTCTAGTTTTGTTGTCTGTACTATAAGGGATTTACACAATAATGATTTGAGACTAATAGTCACAGCCTACCATTCTCCCCAATCACCAAGAATTGTGACCCAACAAATATTTATCTCCAACAACTGAGAAGATAGTTCTTTAAAACAATACATAATAGGACCAGCCAGATAGCACCATACATAGGGCACTTGATTTGTATGTTCAACCAGGGTGCCACATATGATCTCCTAAGTACTACCAGCAGTGATCCTAAAGCACAAGCTTAAGTACGGCACATGAGTCTCAAAAACCAAGAAAAAAAAGAGAGAAAAAAACACAAATCAGATTATTTAGGAAGATTATGTTCTATGAGTGAGAGAGCTAAGTAAAATAATACTTATATAATACTTAATACTGCAGTAAACAGTACGAGAGGAAATGTCTTAAGTACAAAAGCAAATGAGCTTCACTGGAAAGGATTGTAAAGAAAAGGGGAAGTAAAAAGTCTGAGGAGGAGTATGTACAGAAAAGCTAAGGAGGGAAAGTCCACAGGGCTGCATCCTGGAGGGCTAGAGATGAAGGAGCATGAGATGAGATTGGAGGTGCTTCTAGACTGCCAGGGTACATGGTTTGAATCATAAATAATATTTATTTTTTTTCTTCCCTCACTTCAATGCTGGCACACTCTAGGGTTTCAGTTCTAGCTTCATGATTTCTGTAGAAATCATTCCTCTGTACTACCTCTTTCCAGAGCCTTATGCCAATGATAGTTTCAACACCTGCTATGTCTTCACAAGGCTTCAGATGCCAACATAATGACTCACTTTACCTTACATGTTGGCTATCTATTAGGCATCTCAATTTGTATTTGGATGTTTGCCTTTCAAACCTGTTTTCATTCCTCCCATCTTTTCTCCCTCTACTATATCCAACCTATTATTTAAATATTTGTATTTGCATTTCTTGATTTCTCCCTTTCTTGTAACATCCTCCATCTTATTCATGTCCGATCAGAAAAATATCTAAAATATCAGACAGACTCATAAATGGATGTCCTATTTATCTATTTTTCTTTATCAATAACCACATCTCTCTCAGGTTAATCTGTAACCACATAGATTATTACAATAGTCTCCTAAAGAATCTGCCACCCCCCCTAATACTTATTGGCTGTTAATACCCAATGATTCTTTATAAACTAAAGAAGAAAATGACCATTAGTCACCCTAATACTACTCCCCTGCTTAAAACTTTCCTCAAGTTTTAAAACTTTAAAACACCCAAACCTGGCTGGTCTGATGGCAGTGGTTTATCAGAACTTATTAAAGTTAGTATCACAAAAGTTGGTATATAACCCGCCCCCCACTGCTCAATTTGACTGTCTTAAAAAAAAAAAAAAAACTAAACCCTTAGTTTTCCCCTACTCTTTCATCTTTCATCTTCTGTTCATCTCCATCTGGATATCTAAGCTCCTGCTAACCCATCTTCAAAGATTCTACAACAGCCCATCAGACTGGTATCAAGTTTCTAGGTCTCTCTGCATCATGCCTTCATCCATCAATCCCTGCTGCATATTTACAAACAGATCAACCTTTCCCGGTCTTTCAGAGCATGTCTCAAAAACATACACATATCTCAAAGAAACACTCCTAGCATTTCATTTAAAGAAATCTATCTCCTTTTTTTTCTTATGGTCAGAAAATCAACACCACCTATTGGAATGTCCTGAGATGTTGGGGATGTTCTATATTAAAAGCTATTCAGCTCATAGTCATGAGTAACACCTTATCAAGCTCTTGAAGTGTGGTTACGGCAGCTCAGGAACTAACTTTTCACTTTGTCTTTTCAATTATTCTAATATAGTCACCTATGCAGATAGCAGATAGCCTGTGGAAAAGAACAGTTCTATAACACCAGCATATAATAATTTCTTGGAGTGCTAATAACTTGTAGAAGTTATTAAGTTTCCTAAAAGAAAAGATCTAGGTCTAACATGAAAAGAGCTAGACATACAAAACATATTATGTAGATATCTATTTTGCTTATCAAAGTATCACTCACTCAACAGCTTAAAAAGTTTATTTATTACATTTCAGTTCCTTTTATTCAAGAATCCTGGGTGTAACTGAATTGGGTGACTGCTCTAGTATCTCTCCCAGTTCTGTGAGCCAGATACTGGCCAAGACTATCATGTCATTTGAATACTCGACTACTTTCAGTTCATGTAGGTATTGGCAGACTTCAAAGTTCTTCAAAGGCTGCCAGAGTGAGGCCTCTTCTTTGCTGGCTGTTAGCTAGAAGTTGCATTTAGTTTCTGATTATGCAACATTTCCAACATGGCAGCTCATTGACGACTAGTTTACTTTTTCAAGTCCTCAAGCCAAGAAGGAAATAAAGCTGGCTATCAGGACAAGATACAATCTACAGTAAACTAATCACAGAAGTGATATCTCATTGCTTTGCCATATCCTATTGGTTAGAAATAAGTCACTAGGTCAACCTACATGCAAGGTGAGAGGATCACTTAAGGACATGAATACCAGAAGCCAAAATCATTAGGGGCTCATTTTTAGGAGCCTGTCTACCACTATAGGTTCCTAAATGTCCTCTAAGTGGTGAATGAATAATGACTCTCTTCTGGCCAGTTTTATTGGTTAGAGCACCTTAGTTATTTAATACCAAAGGAGTGTGAATGTTTCCTCACTTTTCACATTAGAAATTATAAAGGAATAAATAGAAGTTATTTCTCTAAAGAAAAGAACAATCGAAAAGGAAACTTCATAGCAAATTAGACAGATCTCATGGACCCTGGAACCCAATTGCTCAGATTCAAAGCATTTTGCTCGTTTGTTTATTTGTGGAATTGCTTTCTGAAATTAATGAATTCATAAAGGTAGCGAACTTCTTGAATACTCAAGAAGTATTGTGACTGCTATTAGCTAGTATTGTGATTACTACTGTTGTTGCTGAATTTTATATTAAAAACAAAATTTATGCTTCTATTGCTGATAAATTGGGGCTGCTAAAGTGAATAATCATATCACTTGGTGTTCCTTAGTTGAATGCAACTGACCTAAGCAGACATGACATTGATTTAAAATGGAGGGTGTCAGACCAGAAAAATGGATCAAAGTACAGCGTGAAAGCTTTGCATGCAAAAGGCCTTTCAAACTCTGGCAGTATATGGTTTTCCAAACATCACTGAAAGCAACCTTCACATACTGAACCAAGAATACTCCTAAGCACCTAAGGGCTCAAAAACAAACTTAAAATGCAATGAACAACTCCCAACATCACCCAAAAACTGGCATGGAGATGTGCATGGGACTGTGAAGCTGATAACAATACCCCAAATTCACAAAGACAGACCACATCTGGCAAGACCCCCTTAACCCGCTGTCTTCAATTTTGTTACTGTTGCCTCTGAAGCTTTTCTGCTACTAATATACTACCCACAGCTCTTGTTCCAGAATCATATGACCAACAGCTCAAAGAAACTTGTTTTCCTTTCAGCTGTCACCACTAGTTTCTAAACCTGAAGCTTCCTATCAGTGGGTTTTCAATCAATGCCATCCAAATGATAGAGATAAGTCTCAAAGATATATGAAATAGCAAAGAATTGACATTTTTCTCCTTGGTTGAAAAGATGCCTAGCTTCTCCTAAAATTAAAGAGGTAATTTTCAAAACATAAAATAAATATGCCAATGTTGAACAGTCAAAATAGTTATTAGAGGGTAGGAGAGATAGCATGGAGGTAAGGTGTTTGCCTTTCATGCAGAAGGACATCTCATCCCTGTATGGTCCCCCAAGCCTGCCAGGAGCAATTTCTGAGCGTAGAGCCAGGAGTAACCCCTGAGCGCTGACGGGTGTGACCCAAAAGCAAAAACAAAATAGTTATTAGAAGCAACTGTCCACTACAGTGACCATTAATAACGTCTTTAAGTTTTAAATGTATAGTTGAATCCACTTATTAAAAATTCAATACATATATGCCAACAAGTTCATTCACATATTTATAGTCTCAAATGGTAATCCTGGAGATAGAATGAATGAACAGTCAAACAATTAGTAGTTTGGTTTATTGGGACTTACCATGATTTTCCTTATAGAGTTTTCTTCACCATAAAATTTTGACTGCAGATTATATTTATCTATAAAGCCTTGTGTTCTTTTGGCATACAGAAGCTGTGTTATTACAAAAGTTTCCAGTTCTATAAATTGTAAGCTCTTTATATTTATGACTTTTCTCAGGAAAACAAAAAGAAATCCTACTGTGAATGATCATTTTATTCTATTTTTCTATGAGACAGTCTTGAGAGTTTTGCTCATCAGAAATTTCAAAATCGGTGGCTTTGGGTCCTAGTGTTTTGGTATCAGTAATCTTGGTATGAAGTGATTTTTTTCACACACTTGAGAAGACCACTCAATATCAAGTGGATCTCCAACACGATTGTACCATTTCATATGCCATGCCTCCCAACAGCTTACCTCTGATGGACAGGAGATAATTCTGGAACTATTCTGTCTGGTAATAGTCTACTGGGTTAAGAATATGGGATTTTTCTACACTATTTTACTTTGAGAACATAATTTCTCCTCTTATTTTTCCCTCACACTGTTCATATATTGAAGTTTGCCCAATAAACATACTTTTGGCAAGTTGATAGTATCATCTGAATTAATCCTGTCACTGCCAAGAAAGAAACAAAATAAATAGAAATACAAAGTGGAAAGAAAAAGAAATGACCAGATATAATGTATAGGCAGATTCATAAACTTGAGGTAGACTATCTTGGTTTTTTAATTCCATTTTATTAATCTTAAATAATGGATGACTTTTTCCCTTGGGGACATTTAGCAATGTTTTTTATTGTGACAGCTAGAAATGGGGGAGGCAAATTCTGCTGACAGCTGGTGGGTAGAGGCCAAGGATATTGCTAAACAACTTACAATGCACAATTCTTACAAGAAATGAAACTTTAAAATGCCAAAATTGATGGGGGAAAAAGATTACAATGGGCATTCTGGTTTCCTTCATCAGGCTAGACCTCCTTTTTGTTTCCTGGCCTAGAGCCCTGTTTCTTAACTTTTTACCATCCATGGCCTCCTTTGTCTGGCTTCCTGTCCTACTACCTCACTCCTAGTATCATGCAAATGGCTTTCCTTTTATGAGATTTTAACCTATCATCATCTTGGAATTTCCTTGGAATGCACAGAGAATCAGATGTACCCCAACCCCATTGAGACAGTGATCTAGAGGGAATTCTTTCAAGCCTTCATGAGAAGCAAGAACCTGCCTGTGGAGTTACTGTTGATCTCCTTCTAAAGGCAGAACTACAGAAGATAAAGCCATAGACTAGTTTCCCATTCTAAAATAATTTTTAACCAATCATCTCAATAAGTATTTTTTTATTTTGAGCCATTTATGTAACCTCTTTACTCTTTTGCAAACTTGTGAATCTGGTACTTGAACAAATTCCTTGTTCTTAATATATTGTGCAAGTTTGAACCCCCAATTTTGTCATAGGCCTAGAGGCCATGAACATCCAGCTTCTCTCTAGAGCTAACTCAGCTTTTGAAAATCTTGGATATTTTCCCCAATTCATTTCTGCACGTACAAAATGACACAATAAAACTGTTTTTCTGGGCAAAGTAGTTTGGCTATCAAAAAATAATGTAAAGGTATTTAATAACCTATAATAATAATAATAATAATAATAATAATAATAGAATGTTCATTCTTACCATTATTATTCCTTTTCTTCTCAATTTCTTTCTGAACTCTACTACTCTGTTCTTAAAATGGTTGGGCCTTGAGGCCAGAGTGATAGTTTATATGGTAGGGCCTTATATATATATTCAACCCTGTTCAATTCTGATCATCCTATATTATCCTCCACAAAGTGCTGAGTATCGTGATCCCCAAGTTTCAGGCCAGGAGTAAGTCCTGATCACTGCTAAAAGTGGTCCAAAAAACAAATAAATAAATAAACTGTTTGGGTCTCTCAGATCAGAATGCCATATAGAATGATCAATTAAGCATTTGCGTCTAGTAATAAGATCAGTATATATTTTACATGCATTGCAGTGTGATACTCCTACATGCATAAACAATAAATATGTTTATCAAAACATAGAGACATGTTTTGAAGAATAGAGAAATATTATACTATAATTACATATCCCCATATTTTTTGTTGGGGAAGGGCAGCACACTCAGCAGGGCTGGGCTTGGTCCTGACTCTGTACTCCTGGCAGGTTCAGGGAACTATCTGGAGAGCTGGAGATCAAACCCCTCTTGGCCACATTCCAGGTAAGCACCATACATGCATTCCCATTGCTTTGGCCCCATCTCCCCTAATTTAATAGAAAAGAATGATTACAGATGATTTGTTTTATTATAAGTTACCTGGAGCTAGAAAATAAAATGAATCATCATAAAATACACATTTTTCTCATAATAATAATTATGTTAGAAAGAAGTATGTTAAATATATAAAAAAAATATGGCATCAAACCAAAAAAATAACACTAACAAACTTTATGATCTTAAAAATTGAAATACACTTCAAGCTATGTAAAATAAATGTAAATGTGTTGCACCTATTGGTACATTTTTTGTTTGTATTATCATTTATTATCTTTTTATTGATGATTTGGATGGTTTGTTTTATGACAACATGAAAATTTGAATTGTGATTGTCTTTTTTCCCCTTAATAAAACTCCCTAAACAGCAAAAATAACCAAACATTTTACCCCCGAAGCACTGGAGTCATAATTCACAGTCCTTGCAGAAGCTAAGCACTTGAAGTGTTTCCAAAGAACATTATTTCCCCTCATTTCTATCCTCCAGTCTCAAATAGGAAGACAGACCACATAAAAGAAAGGCTGAAAAAGAAATGAGTGGCACTCATATGCAGTCTACAGAGAAAGCAAACAAACATAAAATAAAGCAAAAATACTTTGAGACTATAAAATCAATTAATAGTTGCCAGAAGGAAAATGGGAGAAGAATGGATAGATCAACACAAAAAGGTTTATTTTATGATGGATAAAACTGGACTCTTAGTGGTAAACTTAAAATAGGATATATATGTGTTGATTTTTTTATGATGTCTACCTGAAACTTACATCATGTTACCATGCAACATTACTTCAATAAAAATTACATAAAATGATAGTATAAATAAAATGTAATGGTATTAATTCACTTAAAATATAAATTATGTGTGTAAATATCTATATATATGTAATATGCAGAGCTTTAACTAGTTCCCCCAGTTTGAGTGTTTTACCTAACAGCAATAAAAGTATGGTATGATTCTAAACATTTGTCATGGGGACTCGACTTAGACCTCGTGATTGGGTATCGACTATCCAACCCCAAACCCCTGATCCCAATGTTAGAACTGGCACAGTTCCCTGCACCAGCACTAAGAATCAAACACACCCGGGGTGATTCTCTAATACCACTCTGGCACCAATTTGCACCAGGGTAGGTTCATACAACATCCTGACGATGAGGAAATAGCAACAACTTGATCAAGTGCAGGGTGTCCTACCTCATCACCTTTAATTTTATAAATATACTTTTTCCTCTTCATATTCTTTAGCAGGTAATACACAAAGCAAAGCATTTTATAACAGTTACAGTAAGGAATGTTCCAAATGAGACATTTCTAATGTATACATTTTGAGTAAAAAATCAATTTTCATTACAGCTTGTTTCTGGAAATTGTTCTAGTTGGTAAGATCAGATTCCTTACTGATGCCGTATTGTTAATGGCACTCATGACTGTCAATTTACAGAAGCCTGTTCTTGAACAGATGGTGGTTAAATAGTCCAATAAGATGTTTACTCTTCCTTTAAGAGAACTTCAGTTGTGTCAGGAACTCCACTCAATGGGGAAGAATTTCAGGTTAAATATTCCTTTTTTTATTTTTGGCAGGGGAAAAGGGTCTGGCACACACAGCAGTGCTCAGAGACTACTCTTGGCTTTTTGCTCTAGCATGGGGAAACACTCCTGGTGTTTATTAGGGGACGATGCAACACCATAGATCAAACCTAGATCTGCATGCAAGGCACTCCTGTCCATTGACCTCTTGTCTCCAGTGCCCAAACCTGTCTTATCATCTATTTAATATAAACTAGATCCTCAAGGGAACCTTTCAGCTACTGCTATCACCTCAGTGAGACTTTTGTCTTTCCTATTATTAATTCAGGACTGCAAAATTAACACATTAGTGATTATTCATTATACTTAAAACTCGGGTACTGTCAAATATTATGAATACAAGCCATATATTTATAAATTAATAAATGGGGAAAATATAACAGCATACTTTCCCATTTGACTCATTGGGTTCCTTAAAACAAGGCAATAATATTTTTTAAATATAAATCTTATTTAAGCACCATGAATGAAGCATGTTTGTAGTTGAATTTCAGTCATAAACAGAATACCCCCTTCACCAGTGCAACATTCCCACCCCAAATGCCCCACCTCCTTACTCACCCCTGCCTGTATCGCAACAGGCATTCTACTTCTCTCATTCTTTAACATTGTCATGCTAGTTGTTAGTGTAGTTATTTCCCTAACAGCATTCACCACTCTTTGTTTTTTTGTTTTATTGTTTTTGTTTTTTGGTTTTTTGGTTTTTGGGTCATATCTGGCAGTGCTCAGGGGTTACTCCTGGCTCTACGCTCAGAAATTACTCCTAGCAGGCACAGGGGACCATATGGGATGCTGGGATTTAAACCACCGACCTTCTGCATGAAAGACAAATGCTTTACCTCCACGCTATCTCTCCGGCCCCATTCACCACTCTTTATGATGAGCTTCAAATTGTAAGCCGGTTCCTCTGGCCCTCCCAGCCCTTAACTCTATTGTCTCTGGGCCTTATTACATAGATGAGTGAGGCTATTCTGTGTCTATCTCTCTCCCTCTGACTTATATTTCACTCAACATAATTGATTCCATGTACATCCACATATAGGAAAATTTCATGACTTCATCTCTCCTGATGGCCGCATAATATTCTATTGTGTATATGTACCACAGTTTCTTTAGCCATTCATCTGTTGAAGGGCATCTTGGTTGTTTCCAGAGTCTGGCTATTGTAAATAGCACTGCAATGGATATAGGTGTAAGGAAGGGATTTTTGAATTGTATTTTTGTGTCCCTAGGAGTGGAATAGCTGGATCATATGGGAGTTTAATTTCCAGTTTTTTGAGGAATCTCCATATTGTTTTTCATAAAGGCTGGATTAGACGGCATTTCCACCAGCAGTGAATAAGAGTTCCTTTCTCTCTACATCCCTGCCAGCACTGATTGCTCTTGTTCTTTGTGATGTGTGCCAGTTTCTGTGGTGTGAGATGGTACCTCATAGTTGTTTTGATTTGCATCTCCCTGATGATTAGTGATGTGGAGCATTTTTTCATGTGTCTTTTAGCCATTTGTATTTCTTCTTTGACAAAGTGTCTGTTTCTTCTCCCCATTTTTTGATGAGGCTATGTTATTTTCTTATTAAGTTCTGTCAGTACCTAAACAAGGCAATAATATTAACTTATCCCCTGACTAGTAAAAAGAATAATGATACATACTTCAGAACAAAGAAGAAATTCAAACATTTCTTGCAAAGAAACAAGAATCTTTAACTACAGGTACCTTACACCAACAACAGCTAATGTGCGAAAAAATTTCATCAAGTCATAGAGAATGACTCAGGGGTTGGACAACCTTGTCTAGAGCCCAGAGTCAGTCTTATGCCAGAAAACTTCAGGGGTAAGGTCTCCTTGTATTTAGGCCAAGGCTTTTTTTTTTTTTCCTGTTTTCCCCATATTTTGCTGGTCCTATGCAAGCAACAACAATTGCCACTCTCACAATTATTATTGTATTTTTTTTTAACTCTTATCCTTTAAAGAAAAAAAAAAAGCTTACTAAACTTAAAAAAAGAAAAGTGGGGCTGGAGAGATAGCATGGAGTAAGGCGTTTGCCTTGAGTGCAAAAGGTTGGTGGTTCGAATCTCGGCATCTTATATGGTTCTCCGAGCCTGCCAGGAGCGATTTCTGAGCACAGAGCCAGGAGTGACCCCTGAGCGCTGCCAAGTGTGACCCAAAAACAAAAACAAACAAAAAAGTAACTGTAGTAAAATGCCTGCCCCAAATACAGGCAGGGGATAAGAAGGTGGGGGGCATTGGTTGTGAGAATCTTGCACTGGTGAAGGGGGGTGTTCTGTTAAGGACTGAATCCCAACTACAATCATGTTTGTAATCATGGTGCTTAAATAGTTTATATTAAAAAGAAAAAAGAAAAAAAAGGAAATTCAAACATTTCTATAAATTATGCTCCCAAATAAACAGTTTTTCAAAGTCAAAATTTTCTCATATGTTTGAACTAAACCTCTATTCAAGTAAACTCAGTATCTCTCTAAAATAGAACTCTTTGCTTTCCAGCTAAGCAGGTCAAGCTCTTGAGGTTGTGGCTATAAATTTTACCTGTTCCGGGCCTGAAGAGATAGCACAGCGGAGTTTGCCTTGCAAGCCAATCCAGGACCAAAGGTGGTTGGTTCGAATCCCATATGGTCCCCTGTGCCTGCCAGGAGCTATTTCTGAGCAGACAGCCAGGAGTAACCCCTGAGCACTGCCGGGTGTGACCCAAAAACAAAACAAAAAAAAATTTTACCTGTTCCTTGGAAGAGAATTTCCCAAAAGGATGAGAAGTGATTGCCTGGAACTGACCCTCTACCTTTCATAAATTCACTCTATTCTCTTTTAACTTTTTGCTTCCCAGAGTGGGAAACATCACTGACTCCCCTTCTGACCCAGAAAGATCCAGGGATGGTAGTGGACTTGAGTACATTGGGAGATAACTTTCTGTTTGTACATTCAAGAGGTATATTTCCAGGAGGTGATGAATGATAATTTTTCCCTAAAACAGGGTGGTAGTTGGTTAAAGAATTTTGGGAACCTAATTGCATCATCTTAATGAGAACTTGGGAGAAATAAAAAAAATAAGACATAGATTTCTGTTCTGCATCTTTCTATTTCATGCCATTTAGCACTGCATTGTTCTTAACCAGACTTGAAAAGTTTTTCAGTGGCAGCTCACACTATTTTTCCTCAAGAAAATTCCTGTAACACATTCACCAGAGTGATCTAATTGTCAAGTTTTGTCCTGACTTTATCTGTCTTTTCCTACTTGCAAAGCCTTCCCAATCCCTGGTTCTACCAAGCCTGTAACTGCTGTAACCTTTATAATCGCTATTTCTTCTGCCTGGAATGCTGTTCCCCAAAAAAGTAAACACTAATTCTTCTTGTTGTATTAATATAAATTAAAGAGTCTTATTGTTGGTGTGGCTCAATCCGACTCCCACAGCCCCTATGGTCTGGCAGGTCTGAAGGTTACAGAATGAGGGAGGAGATATTCACAAGTCAGTCAGATGAAGTTCCGGGAGTCAGCTAGCTTTATTTCACAGTCCCTACTGCCATGCACACCTCCTCACATGGCCTCTATACTAAGCCTTTTCCAAGCAGCTACTTCCCTACTCCTTCTGTCTCTCTCAGCCTCTGTCTCCCTTTCAGCTGCTTTTTCCGGGCTTCCTAACTGGCTTCCAGGATGACTAACTCTCTTTGCTGATGCTACTGCTGATGCTTCTTTGATGATGCTCAATTGCTAATGCTGAATCTGATGCTGAATTGGTGATACTGAAGCTGGTGCTGAATGAAGCTGATGATAATGCCTCTCATACACTTCTCTCTCCAACTCTCCTTCTTATCCCCTTCTCTCTCCCCATGCAGACTCCTCTACTTGCCCCTTCCAGGTATGGGCAGTTTTGATCATTCAGAGGGGATAAATAATAAGTTGGGGGAGGGGATACCCACAACTCTCATCTAAGTCTCAGCTCAAATATTCTGCTCACAGAAAGGCTACCTTTGGCTACTTTAAATCAAACCTCTTCTTATTTTTAAGCTTTTGGGTCACACCCAGTAGTGCACTGGGCTTGTTCTTGGCCCTCTGCTCAAGAATCACTCCTGGCAGGGTTCAGGGATCATGTGGAGTGCTGAGAATCGAGTCCAAGTCAGGCATATGGAAGGCAAGTGAACTATCCACTACACTATACTATTTTCCCAGATCCAAATAAACTTGTCATTATTGGCACAGAATTCTGATAGAGTTTCTCAATACGATTCCATAACGTGACAATTTCCTGTACCTGTGACAACAAAGGAAGCAGGAAAGTTATCAAATATCTACCGACCTCTTTAAATAATGCAACACTGCAGTCTTCTGAAGAGGTCTTAAGAATCTTGTCAACTAATTAGTAGATATTTTGGCACCATTCCCAAAAGGCTAGTCATCGGGGCTAGAATGATACACAGAAGTAGAGCATTTGCCTTGCACACAGCCAACTCGGGACAGACCCAGGTTTGATCTCCCAGCATCCATATGGTCCCCTGAGCCTGCCAGGAGTGATTTCTGAGCAAAGAGCCAAGAGTAACCCCTGAGCACTACAGGGTGGGGTCCAAAAACAAAACAAAACAAAACAAAAAGGCTAGTCATCTTTTTTTTTTCTTTTTTTGCTAGTCATCTTCTATATTTGATTCAAGTTCGTTCCATGTGCCATAGTTGCAGTTACTAAATATAGTCATAGACGCCAAATGTTCTTTTATTTATCTTGTTAGTTTCTTAAGCTTAATTGGTCTTCAGGAATGGGAAACTTGTATAATCCAACAATGTCTTTCATTTCTTTTTTTTTTTTTTTTTTTTTTGGTTTTTGGGCCACACCCGGTGATGCTCAGGGGTTACTCCTGGCTATGCACTCAGAAGTTGCTCCTGGCTTGGGGGACCTTATGGGATGCCGGGGGAATCGAACCACGGTCCGTCCAAGGCTAGTGCAGGCAAGGCAGGCACCTTACCTCTAGCACCACCGCCCAGCCCCGTCTTTCATTTCTAATTGTAAACTGCACAACTGTTTTCTGATGTCTCTTTTCCTGTAGTATGTAATTAATAGTTATCAATAGGTATGTAGAGAACATACTGTCCCAGAGCAACATTGTTCTTCTCAAGAGTACACAATGGTTTTAGGATCTTTTCCAGCTACAGAGATATGAAACTAGAAACAAAAAAGTTGAAAATTTCACAAATATAGGAATATTAAACAACAGATTTCTGAACAATCAACTGTGATGAAAATGTCACATTCCTTCCATAAATGATGTTGAGTAGACAAATACAGGTCAAAGAATGAAGGTACAAAAAGATATTCCTTCATGCCTATCAATATTGTTAAAAAAAAAAAAAAAGACAAGAGGGGATGAAAGACATAACACAGACTAAGGCTCTGCCTTGCATGCCTTGATGCCTTGAATCAAATACAGGTTTGATCCCTGGCACCACATATGGTCACCTAGGTACAATCATGGGGACCCTGAGCATAGCTTGATGTGGCCCAAATGTCACCACCCAAAATGTACAGAGATAACAAGTGCTAAAAAGGATTATAGCAAAAAGGAAAACATGTAAGATTGATAAGAGTGGCACGGCCACTATGATAAACAGTATTGAGTTTCTCAAAATAATTAATTCTACCAGATGATGCATAGTCCTAGTTCTGGATATTTAACTAGAGCAATGAAATACAATATAAAAGAAATGACTATAACCCAGTGCAGCATAATTGACAATAACCAAGTCACAGAAACAATATGTGTGCCCATTAGCAGCTGAATGAGTGAAAAAACATTGTGTAGTTAGATTATAAATACATATACATGTATACACACAAAGTGGAATATTATTCAGCCACAAAAAAAGGATTTCTTATTATTTTTGGAACCTATATGGACCTTAATGATATTTATAAGTAAAATAAATTGGGAAAGATACATACTGTAAAATCAAAAAATTTATCAAACTCATAGAAACAAAGAGGGGATGAAGGGGTAATAGAAAACAATGAAGATAACTGAAGAGTATAAAATTTTACTAAAAGGCTAAAAATTTAGGAGATCTAAAATATAGCAGTGACTATATTAACCAATATTTGAATTTTTCAGAAAAAGCATAGGCTGTTTTATAGGAGAAAATACTGGACTTAATTATATATGTATAGAAAATATACATGGCTGCTAATCTATTGTGAATGAACCAAACCATGATACTAAAAGAAAAGGGGTCTAATGTTTGAAAGAGAGAGGAGGGAGACTCACGTGACAAGGAGGGAAGACTGTATATGATAAAACCTTGCCTATGTATGGGTTGTCCTACTTTAAGAGAGTTTCTTCCACAAATAATTTATTTCTGGAGATGTAAATCAAGGTATCCTGCATTTTTTTTTTTTTTTTGGTTTTTGGGCCACACCCAGTAACGCTCAGGGGTTACTCCTGGCTATGCACTCAGAAGTTGCTCCTGGCTTGGGGGACCGTATGGGACACCGGGGGATCGAACCGCGGTCCGTCCAAGGCTAGCGCAGGCAAGGCAGGCACCTTACCTTTAGCGCCACCGCCCGGCCCTATCCTGCATTTCTTAGGGTTATTGGAACAGTTTCTCCTGAGATCTAGACAGCTTCAATTGGCAGAAGTTTCATATACCAACATGGTATATGTTAGAATAAGCTTGTTTGGTGGCTGCAGATAGTACAACATACTAGGCTAAGGCAAAGATAAGGCATTTTCTATGCATGTGGTCAACTTGAATTCAATCCATGGTACCTCATATGACCTCCTGATCCCTCCCAGGATCGATCACTGAATACAGAGCTAGGACTAAGCCCTAATCACCACCATGTGTGGTCTAAACAGAAAAAGAAAGCACCCTACTTTGAACACCTTGGAAAAGACTTCCTCATACATTATGAAGAAGATTAACCTTAAGGATACATATTCAGTTTTATTTTTGGTTTTTGTTTTTAATTTACAAAAGCACATGCCCAAGGTAACTATGTGTGGGGACAAATGTGGAGGCTAATTGTTTCACTCTCTACATATATAAATTCTTCACTTTGTAACCCTGAAGTTTACACAATATTCTATGTTAGTAATATAAAGCCTAGGAAAAGTAAGAACCTGCTATTTGTTCTTAAGAACCCAAGTCAGGGCAGGTGACTTGGGTGACATGGGGAGTGAAGGAGAAATTTTCATCAGGAGAGAGAGAATACAACCATCTTATTCAACCACCTGTTCTCCCTGGGAAGTTCCTGAGGGAGTTCATAACATAGAGCCTGCCAGGTGCATCTGTGTGATGTGGGTGTCCCATCAATCCCTCTGGGCAGCCATTAAACTCCCCCGAGGTGCACTTGTTGTCACCTTGTGAGAAGGAACTGGGCCTCACACTAGAGCCAGGGGGTTGCTCATGGCAGGAAAAGGAAAAAGAGCCATTGCCTCTACCCAGATTTTTAAGCCTGCCTTTATCTTCACAGAACAAAAATAATTTCAGGACACTAATATTGAAGTAAGTATCTTTATTTGGGGAAAATGAGGAGAGGCAGAGAGAGAGTGAGAGAAAAAGAGAGTCTAAGGAGAGAGAGCCTAAGGAGAGAGAGCCAAGAATACATATCCCAAGTTGAGATGAGAGTGAAATTCTAGAAAAGAAAGTCTACCCTCTTAGTTTTGCAAAGCTGGATTCACAGTTTTATTTCAGAATGCCTCCACTTGGGGCTTTATATTTCAGTAATGGTCAACTGCCAGGGTATTGTTAAGAGGGAAACTTTTTTGGTGGTCCTCTTCCATATCTTTATCACAACTTTTTATTCCTATCAATCTTTCCTCTCCTCTCGGGATACAGGCTTTTTTAGGCTAATGCTGACTTTATATTTTAAAGGGTTTCTAGTCTTCATGCTTTAGAGCATGCTCCCAGAACTCATTGCCAGGACCCTTCTTGTCTACCTGCCCACTTCAATGACTTCTCTTCAAAAACAGTTACCAGGATATGGCCTCCAACTTGCTATTTTCTAGCCTGTTCCTTAAAGCTACAAGTTTACAGGGTGTTATCTGCCTTCTTGATGTCATCCCAATGTCATCATGTCATAGGAATTATTCCTCCCTATGATTCACTCCTGTGAAAATGAATCACCATCATTATAGCTTGCAGTGCTTCCTTTGTTACATACTCACTTGCTCCTAAGCCAGTACCATCTACTTACGGTTTTTGTTCTACTAACGTGTCTTTTCTGACAATTACTGTATTAGTCATGATTGGCCGAGTGTTGTTGCAGTAAGGAACCTAACATCTTAGAGAAACAAAAGTTGTTTTCTTTTTATGCATGTTGCAAGTTTATGAAAGGATGATGGGATTCTCACGTTAGTCCCTAAGGAGTCCAGTTTGCCTGTGTAGCTACAGTCTCACTGAATTCTGTAGCAGAGGAAA
Source organism: Suncus etruscus (assembly GCF_024139225.1). NCBI lineage: Eukaryota > Metazoa > Chordata > Mammalia > Eulipotyphla > Soricidae > Suncus > Suncus etruscus. Next base: position 145,247,739 of record NC_064848.1, on the reverse strand, counting down.
CAACACTCTCTGAAGGGTCTTGCATTGGCAACTTAGCAACGACTCATATAACTTCTTGTAACTAATAGGCCAAAATTAGTTCATGACATAACTCAACTACAAGGAAGCCAGGAAGATACAAGTCTTCCTTGTGCTACAAAGGGCAGCCAAAAAAAAAAGAAAAGAAAAAAAGATACGTTTATTGGACAACATTGACTGTCTTCATAGGCAAACAAGCAAAAAATAATGAAAATATTTGTGATAGGTGAGATGGACAAAGGGGACAAAAGCTGAACGTCACGCCAGTGCAAACCGATGGCTCTATTTAAAGATGTATGTTGTTCTAGGAAGCTTCTTAGAGAAAGTAAAATTTTAACTGAGACCTCAAAGTTGTTAGCAAGAGTTAAAAGCATATTTCAGATAAGAAACAAAAAGCATAATGACCTGGGGGGTGGAATGAACCTGGAATTTTCCTAAAACTGCAACAGACTTTGGAAGTGAAGACACAAATGGTTGGTTGGTAGTGGGATGGGGAATGCTACAGTACAGAAGCCATCAGGGCCTGTCAAAGAGGAAGCTGAGGGTCTTCGCAAATAATTTATATTTTATTCTAAAATCAGTAAGAGGCATTGAAAGATCTGTAGACAAGCAGTGTGTGTTTTATTTATTTTTAAAAAAACATATAAGATGCCTCTGTGATGGATCACTGGGAAAGGGTAGGACTAAAAATAGAGAAACCGGTTGGTTAGAGATTAAAGCAATGCAGATAGAGATGACAAGGGTTAAGTGTTCAGATATACCTTAAGGGTGGCAGATTTAGTATTGAGGATGATAAAAAGTAAATTCAAATCAGCAGCAGTTAGTTAAGGATAAGTCAAAAACGTTTATTTGAGGATAGCAGAGAACTAAGCTTCAGGGAGGGTAAGTTAAGGTTCATTACCCTAAATGTTTTCCAAGGAAGGATCCACGAGTGTAGGTGTGGGTGTTCTTCCTGATAGAGGAAAAAAAAAAAACAGAGGAAGTAAGGGGAGATGACTAATGCATGAGATAATGGTCTCATGAAGGAGTAATAAGGTGAAAATGGTCAAGTAGAAAACTCAGAAGGTAAAGTAAGAAAATGTTCATTATCTAGGGCCGGAGAGATAGCATGGAGGTAAAGTGTTTGCCTTTCATGCAGAAGGATGGTGGTTCAAATACTGGCATCCTATATGGTCCTCCGAGCCTGCCAGGGGTGATTTCTGAGCATAGAGCCAGGAGTAACGCCTGAGCAGTGCCGGGTGTGACTCAAAAAAAAACAATAAAGCAAAAAAAAAAATGTTCATTATCTTTGACATAGGATATTCTCATTCTAAGTTTCTTAGAATGTGGTGGTTGGACACTGTGCAAAGATTGCTTCTTCCCATCTTATTTTAATGGACTCTATGTTGTTACTTTTTACAGACAAACCACTGATGAATGACATCAGAGAGAAGGGTTGGGAAAGGTAGGAATTAATTATGACTCATTAGTAAAGATAAATGAGTTCAAGTGAGATATTAAAGTGGAGAAGATCTTGATCAGTAATAACTACTGGAATAGGAAAAGGGTCAGCATGATTAAATTCAACTTGGATTTAGATAAGGTAAGTGAAAATTTAAAAAGGAGAATAGTGGTCTAGTGAGAGGAGCAAACAGAGTCTCTGCAGTGTCAGTGAAGTGAAAATTTACAATTTTGGTAAATGGTGCCTATGGGTTAGTTAGTGGAAATGTGGTTAGGCAAGTAGGGTCTGCTAACTGGCTATGACCTAAGTTAGGATTCTACCCTTCCACAAAGAAATAGATATGATCCTCAGAAGATGGAAGAAACTGTAGGTGGGGGATTTAAAAGCCCTGAGTTTTTCAAGCAGCCATGTTAAATGGGAAGAGGATCGATCGTCTTAGCAATGGTGAGGGACTAAATTGGTGTTTGCCCTGTAGAAGAAGATGGAGGTCTAAAAATGAAATGAACTGGGCTAGAGTTTGGCCAAGCATAGAAATCTCAGTCTCTTGTGTTTCTGGTTTTAGAGTCAGGATGGTGGCTGGTGTCATTCTGTAAAAGAGAGAGAGTGGGGGAGTGTAGAGGACAACTAGGTTTAGAATCTGGAGGAACACAAATCTTATTTTAGACATGGTACTTTTGAAACACTCCAATGAGAAAGGAGTTAAATATAGGAGTGGATCACATAAGAGAAATTTAGGGTAAGATAAAAATCAGGAGCTGTCAGTGTGATATAACTTAAAAATCACACAAGTAGAAGTGGGAGTTAGACAAGAAACAGGGCTCCAAGTTTTGTGTAATGAATTCCTCCTGGAGATTTTTCTAGAAATGCGTCTCTGCTAGAAATGTGGGTTGCATCTCCTGTGATCCAAAAGAAAAATGAACAGAACAACAATCAAAGAGCTGATAAATATTTGAATCCTCTTCTCTTTTGGTATGAAATCTCCCTCTACTTTCTATTTTTAATGATAGCTCTTACATATTTTGAATGACATTTCTTGAACACTATTTTGTTCTCATTTAACTCTCAGAAAACTGAAGAGAGGGGGTGTAACTTATCCATGATGACAAAATTACTAAGTTTTGGGTCCTCTTTCCAAAATCAAACAATTTGGTTGCAATGTCTATGCTCTAAACCCCTATATTATTATGACAAGAACAGTCAGCTAATTTGCTGTATTTCTTTATTGAGTGCCAAAGAAGAAGATTGTGTAGATACAATAGTTCTAATATATGGTTTCATTGCATTTCTCTGCCTCATGTGTGCATGTCTGCCTCACTAGGGCAGAGGTATCTGATACCAATGTCCCCAAATTATGATAGTCAAATGCCAGGAACAGCAGAATGGTCTTAAAACTTCAAACCATTAAAAACAAATGCACATAAAATTTGAGGAGCACCTTGGCTAGAACAGTTAGATTTGTACTGCCCCAAGGCATCAAACTCAATAATCAGTTTTGATGGTCATCCAGCTATGCACAAATTTTCCTACCACCTACTTAAGTTGTTCCTTCCAGCATGTAAAACTACCACACTAAAATGACACCAATGTCAATAGAACCGACCCTTGGTGGGGGACAAGAACTATTTTATCTCATCCTTTTTTACTCTAGTACCTAGCAGAATATGTTATGCAGTAAGCAACATTCTGGAAAAAGGATGGAAAAGGGATAATACAAGGAGAAAAAGGAGGGAAAAAGTGGGGATGGAAGAGAGGAATCAAAAGGAGGGAAGGAAGACAAAAGAAGAAATTCAAATCACTTACAGAAAGACATTTTTAGAAAGAAATAAACAAGCTTTAGTTTGTTTTTTTTAAAGAATGAAAAGATGTGTGATTTTGGTAGGGTTTTTTTTTTTTTTTGGTCACTTATGCTTTATTTTGTTTCCATTTTTTTATAAAAAAGTAAATGTTTTTATTTAAGCACTATGATTACAAACGTGCTTGTAGTTGGGTTTTAGTTATGAAAAAAAAAACATCCCCTTTTGGGTTGGTTGGTTTTAAAGGTGTACAGAAATACCCTAAACCCACTAGAAATGAACTTAACTCTCCCTCTTAGAACGCCCAGCTCTGAGCCAGTAGACATCCATCCATCCATCCATCCATCCATCCATCCATCCATCCATCCATCCATCCATCCAGTAGACATCCATCCATCCATCCATCCATCCATCCATCCATCCATCCATCCATCCATCCATCCATCCATCCATCCATCATCCATCCATCCATCCATCCCAGGCCTCGCAGCCCACCCGAACCGCTCACTGCGCCTGCGCACAGCGGCTCCCAGCCATCCATCCACCCATCTTTACAGGCCTCTGTCTCCCACCCACATCCTCCCAGCCTACCCAAACCGCTCACCGCGCCTGCGCACAACGGCTCCCAACGGGGCGGGGTGGCGAACTGGGCGGGCCGCCCGGCCGCCGTAGGGAGAAGCGGAAGAGGAAGTCAGGGGCGGGTCTTAGCGGGGCGTGAACCGGAAGTGCAAGCGAGCTCCAGCTTCAGCTCGGCCAGGCGGAACCTGCTGGGTGGGTGTCCGGCCCGGCCCGGCCCGCGAAAGAACTTTTTCCTCCCCGTTTCTCCAGCCCCTTCGAGCCTCGCCCCTCGCCCTCGCCCTCGCCCCGCCTGGCAGCCGCGTCCGGCCTTCTCCTCCCGCACCTCCTCCGCGGCCGGGTCTCCCTCGCAAAGGCGGCGGTAATTCGCCTGCCGCCACCGCCACCATCACCGCCGCCACCGCCGTGCCTGGTGCGGCCCGCCCCGCTGCAGGGATGTGCGACAAGGAGTTCATGTGGGCCCTGAAGAACGGGGACCTGGACGAGGTGAAAGACTACGTGGCCAAGGTGAGGTCCGGGGCGAGAGGGGGCGACGGGGGAGGGACGCAGCTGGAGGGAGGGGAGGGGAGACGCCCCGGCCCGGGCCCTGGTGGTACTTGGTGCATGCCCGACCCTTTGGGCATCTGGGGTCCGCTTTCCACCAGGGTTGGGGCTCCAGTTGATCCCCCCAGGCCGGCCCGAGCCTCTTTGGTAGTGGGGGGGGGATGGAGAAGGAAGAAGGACCAATCAAAAGGGCTTTTTTTTTTTTAGGGTCCCTGATGACCCTCCTGGCCCCTTGGAGGTGGCTGTTTCCCTCCCCTTCCACTTTTAGGCTTCTAGGCCCGGGCTGTTATTACTAAGATCGTTTTCTTTTTCTTTCTTTCTTTCATTTTTTTTTTTTTGACTGAGGCACATACGCTGCTGCTTCCTCCCATCCTGGAGGCTACTTGGAAGGAGTGAGCTGACTTGACTGCCTGACAACCAGGGAGAGGGTGGGGGAACGGTTTTTCCATCGCTTTCAGAACTGGCTTGCTTTTTGAATTAATTGTGCACGGGAATAGGATGAAAAGGCCAAACGGAACCCCTCGTCTTATCCTCCCCCTCCTCCCCAAAAGAAGGAGTTTGGAACCTCTGCCGTCCTTGAAAAGCTGAAACTTAGTAGCACGCTTCGCCTTGCAAGTTTGTAGCCCTGGGTGTGGCTCTGCGGGGCGTCCAGGCTGGGGTTGATGGGGTGGGGGTGGAGGGGAGGGAAGATGGTCTCAGATGGGCCCGCAAATTTGCAAACCCCCTTCCCCTCTGAGCTTCCTCATTTTAGGTCGAAGGGGAAGAGGGTGGTAGGAGATCAATAATAGCACCGCGAGGTTTAGGCCGCTGGGTCTTTGAGGCTGAAATATTTCCCCCATCAAGGCAGTTAGTCTTCAACAAACTTAAGCCCAAAACACAAATCTCAGTTCAAGTGCTGCAGTTCTTAGTTTAATTGATGTTCCAAGCTGGATGTTCCCGGCTTTTGAACATTCACGTGGTGCCTTATGAGAGCACTTACATGTGGCTGTAATATGGTGATGATCTTTAAAAAGAAAAAAAGTGTGTGTGTGCTGGGGGAGTGTTCCCTTGAAAATAAAAGAACAATTTTCTGACACCCTTGGAGAGCATCTTTGTTTCCGAAAGGATTATTCTAGCTTGGAGAGTGCCTTGCTCATCTTCTGAAAGTTTGAGAGCTGAAACTGTAAAGAGAGGACTACTAATATGGTGTTTTTGGCTCACAGATCTATGTTAGTCAATGTAGAGTTTCTGGGGATTGGGGGTTAGAGGAATGGAAGCTGCACACCTCCATGCCCAAGAGCTATTCCTGTATTTTTGTGCTCAAGGGGTTACTTCTGGTCATACCAGGAATCAAACTTGGGTTGCTGTCTGCAAGGCAGAAAATGCCCTACCCACTGTACTCTTTCTCCACCCCCAGATGTAGAGTTTATGAAGGCAGGGCTACTGGAGACAAATTTCTGATATTGTTTTCTCTGATTATACTGTAACAAATTAGATTTACTGAATGCAGGTTATTTGCTGAATTGTTAGCAATGAATTTTGATAACTTCACTGCCTTCTGCCCTATAGGCATTCTTTTTTTATATTTTTTTCAGTTTTGAAGGATTTTTTTAATTTTAATCAAAGTGGATTTCACAGTAATATTTTAGGTACATAGTGGTATTGAATCAGGGGCGTTCTCACTAATGTTATCCTCTCTCCACCATTCTTAATTCTAACTTCACTCTATATTCCATGAAAGATTGAAGGGATGACCCTTCTATTTGTGGTACACTTATGCTGAAAGTTATCACCATTAGGATTTTCTGTAACCTGTTTTTTATATACTAGAAAGACAAAAATCTGGCTAGAAAGGTATTACATCAAGTAGGCACTTGCCATGCATGCAGCTGGTCGAAGTTTGATCTCTCTCAAGTACCACATATGGCATCCTGAAACCCTGCTTGTAACCAGAAGCACCAACAAGTGTGACCCTGGCTACTTCTGAACAAATTCCAGTTACAAAGATAGCAAATGATGATGCCAGAAGTAAATTGCTGACTTCCAAATTTAAGACTCACTACATTGCACAATTTTTAGGATAAAAAGTCATTGTGAGAGGCTGGAGAGATAGCCCTTCACCGCTAGAGAAACAGTGGTGGGGTGGTTTGCTTTGCAATCAGCTGACCCAGGACCAACCGTGGTTCGAATCCTGGCATCCCATATGGTCCCCTGTGCCTGCCAGGAGCGATTTCTGAGCAGAGAGCAAGAAGTAACCCCTGAGCGCCACTGGGTATGGCCCAAAAACCAAAAAAAAAAGTCATTGTGAGACATACAGTACCAGGATTTCTAAAGCTAAACATTCCTACTTGCACTGAGTTCTAAGTCACACAAAAACATTTTAGATAAAAATACGTTCCCATAATGATGGGTTCATTTATTTTCAGGTAGTTTTTTAAATCAGGTTGTTTTGTTCAGTTTGACTTCGGATCAACCTTCAGGTTCTATTACTACCATATTTCCAACTAATTAACAAGGGACATGCATGATATAAAAGTTTAACCAAGAAAAAAAAAGAAAACATAAAGACCCGGTTTATACAGAATCGTTTGAGTCATTGCATGAAGACTGGTATTCGAGCTCAACTTTCTCATTACTCTTGTGCTCATCTTACTAGTTCTCCGTTATTAATTGCACTTTTTTACTTGCTCGAGCTTATCTCCAGAAATATAATGTCTGGATTGAAATGCCATCCAGATGCCATCCTACAGTTGCTGAGCTCCAGCAGTTTCAAAACCACTGAAATTGTAATTGTCTGGAATAATTTACATTTGTTACATTAAAAATCAGAGAATGTTTACCATACTGATCTGAAAACCACTCTTACTTATTTTGTCCATTTTTAGTGAGCACCTTTCAGTTTCTAAGTCTTTTGCCCAAGACTTAGAATGGCAAACTTTGGATACAAACAACACTCTGCAAGCTCAAGCATCTCTGTTGAGCAGACCTGTGAAAAGACTTTCATACTTTTAAATAGATGCAAATGACAAATAGCATTACCTTGCAGAAAGGTTATTTTGTCCAGTTGTCCAAGTGAAAGCCAGAAAGTAAGATATTCATAAACAGCGATACTGATACTCTTAACTCAATTTTCCTTCAGTTTGCTTCCTCTGGGTAACATTGTTTTATTCCGAGTCTTCCATTTCTACCTGTATGTTGATTTCTCCCTTTGGAATTAATAACTTTTATCCTCAGCTGAACCTTCTGCTCAGTAAAATTCCAGTTAAGCTCACCATTTTCCTCTTTAAGAACTGTATTTCTGTTGTCTCTTGGAGGTTGGGACCAGCTAGGAATGCTGGCCTTTTAGACCTTTGAGTTTGTTCCCTGGTCCAGGAGTCTTCATTGTGATTAATGACCTCACCCAGCCATTTGCCTAGACTAGAAAGTGGGAGGAGGGGCTCCCTAGATTTCTGAGTATACTCAAGACTTCTTTTTTATTCCTTATTCTCCATTCTTACATTTTCTACTTTAGATTTGCTGCTCTTTTGTTCCAGTCTGGACTGTATCTGCCTTTCTTTCAGGTCAACTTCTACATGTTAGCTGGAGGAATCATTCTATAATGTCTATCTGAGCGTGTTATCTTTTCCAGCTCCCCCTCTTTCACTGCCTTTAAAATACACTTGTGATTCCCCATTATTTATTTTAAAAGTGATAACTCAACTTGGTTTGACATTATGCCTTCCTTTCTATACTCAGCTCTCTGCATCCCCTGTGCCTGACACTGGGGTGCTCTTTCTTTTTTTGTTGTTTTGTTTTTGGGTCACACCCAGTAGTACTTAGGGATTACTCCTAGCTCTACACTCAGAAATTGCCCCCGCAGGCTCAGGGGACCATATGGGGTATCGAGATTCGAACCAACATCCTTCTGCATGCAAGGCAAACACCTTACTGCTGTGCTATCTCTCCAGCCCCTGGGGTGCACTTTCTTATAGAACTATGTGTATTATTTAATCCTGCTTGACCAAATATATTTGCCTCATTCCAACCCTGACTTTCTGCTTATTCTCTTAGCTTAAATTGATCCTTTTGTAGAAAGATTCTAATTTCAAGTGAAGAACAGCCTTTAACGTTTACTTATCAGTATTAAGGCACAGTTCATTCCCCCAAGCACTTTGCAAGAGTTGCCCCTGAGCACCACAGAATGTGGCCTCCAAAAAATAAAAATAAGAAAAGGTTTCATTTTATTTATTTGGTTTTTGGTTTTTGGGTCACACCCAGCAGCGCTCAGGGGTTACTCCTGCTTTACTCTCTGAAATCGCTCCTGGCAGGCTCAGGGAACCATATGGGATGCCAGGATTCGAACCATTGTTCTGCATGCAAGGCAAACACTACCTCCATGCTGTCTCTCTGGCCCAGGTTTCATTTTTTTAACTTAACTATGATTAGAACTATATCTCTATAAGTCTTAAATATGACTTAATAAGTCTTTAAATAAATATTAAATTAATTTAATTTTTAAAAACTCATAGTATCCACAGGGATTAATTTTTATAGAAACTTTATAATTGCAGTTGTATTTAATCATGTTATAACATATTCATAATTATGACTATATAATACAGATAAAAGTTAAACTGTTAGTATGCCTTAAGAAACTAAAGAAACTATAGTATTATTTCTATTCATAGTGGTTTAATGCTGTGTACAGGTTATTATATTTACTTGCCCTATCAATCCAATTGCCATTCCTGATTTAGAGAATACAGGAAATTGAGACTAATACTAAATAACTTGCCTGAGGTCTTAAAACTTGTTGAGCAAAGAAACTGAGATTTTTTTTTTTAAGTTTATTTTTATTGGTGGGGGCGGGAAGTCACACACAGCATTTCTCAGGGATCATTGCTGATGGTGTTTGGGGGAACCATATTTGATGTCATTGATCAAACCCAGGTCAGCTGCATTCAAGTCAAGTGCCTTAACCCCTCTATTCTTTTTTTTTTTTTGGTTTTTGGGCCACACCCAGTGGTGCTCAGGGGTTACTCCTGGCTGTCTGCTCAGAAATAGCTCCTGGCAGGCACGGGGGACCATATGGGACACCAGGATTCGAACCAACCACCTTTGGTCCTGGATCGGCTGCTTGCAAGGCAAACGCCGCTGTGCTCTCTCTCCGGGCCCTGAGATTTTTTCTAACTTTGTTTGATTTCAGAGCTCCTTCCCATTGTGAGTTAGCACATCATCGAGCTTCATTTCTCAGTAATGAGAGTTAACGTACTTAGGCTTCTGTATTATTGAATGTATCCAAATTAAAAAACAATCACGGCAGAATAGTAGTTAAACTTTGAGACTACTTGTAGGTGTGTTTTCTGTGGGGTTTTTTTTTCTTGGTGTTTTGAGGATTCAGCCCTCTTAGTTGGTAAGTGCCTGTAAGCATCCCTTTATAGTCTCCAGCAGGTCTGATACATGTGTCCTATTTCACTTGCTGTGAAATAGTATACATCAGGTCTCTAACTTCATTCTCTCTGAGCTGTCCTTCCTTTCTCTGGCCCCCACCTTCCGTACATCTGCTGTTGACATCTTGATAGTTCCCAAAACCAGTGTTTTGTGTACCCTTTTAGAGGGTAGGGTCTCATCAAGCTATGTAAGGTGTCATCTAAATAACTTCCTTCTTTTCAGTGTCATCTAAATAATCTAACCTTAGAAACTGTGTAACTTGGGTCTGGCGCTTAGTACAGCCAGTTTGTCTTGCATGTGGCCATCCTGAGTCCTATCTCTAACCTTCCTGATGGTCCCTTACTACCAGGAGTAATTCCTGAATGCAGAGCCAGGAGTAACTCCTGGGCATTTCTGGGTGTGACCCTCCTACCCCCAATTAAAAAAAAGGAAAGAAGCTGTGCTATCTAATCTCCCACAGTATAAGTTACTTTAAGAGAGGACACATAGGGGCCAGAGAGATAGCATGGAGGTAAGGCGTTTGCCTCTCATGCAAAAGGTCATCGGTTCGAATCCCGGCGTCCCATATGGTCCCCTGTGCTCGCCAGGAGCGACTTCTGAGCATGGAGCCAGGAGTAACTCCTGAGCACTGCCGGGTGAGACCCAAAAAAAAAAAAAAAAAAAAGAGGACACATAGCACAGCAGTGTTTGCCTTGCAAGCAGCCCATCCAGGACCAAAGGTGGTTGGTTCGAATCCCGGTGTCCCGTATGGTCCCCCGTGCCTGCCAGGAGCTATTTCTGAGCAGACAGCCAGGAGTAACCCCTGAGCATCGCCCGGTGTGGCCCAAAAACCTCGAACAGGTTTTGTTAAGTTGTGGAAAAAGACCACCAAGAATCCAAGCAAGGCTCTTTCCCTTGACCTCCAGTATCAAAGCCCCGGGTGTGTCCTTTGGAATATCCCAGCTAGAAACAACTATAAAACCACCTTTAGGAAGCTATGCAGGGCACATTCTCTGTCCTGGAGATGGGCCAGCTTTTCCGCCTGAGATGCTTTCATTCTTATGGCTCTTCCCTCTTTTTAGTAGCAGCACTTCTTCACAACACCTCTGAAAGCCATAAGATGATAGCTTTTTTTCCCTTTGAATAGGTGAGAAGTGATTCTTGCTTCACTTTTAATTTCTTGAATGAGGAAATAAAAATTAACATTTGTATTTTCACTGGATTTGTTTATAGTTTTTATTTTCCTATTTGATATTTGGCTTAATTTTATGATTTGTGTTTCTTTATAGCAAAGAACTTCAGTTATTAGCTTGTGTTTTGAAAATTATTTTCCCTATTTGCCTCTTGACTCCATGTCTTGTTCTTTGTGTTTTAATAATTTTAAGAACTTTAATAAGCACCAGATTTGCAAAAAGTATTCATAATTTTAGACTTACGCTATTAAGTACTGATCCCACCAGCAATTTCATTGCAATGTTTTCGTCCTTCTACACCCCCACTCCCTCAACCTTTCATCTTAACAGGCACTTTTTTGTTTTGTTTTGTTTTGGTTTTTGGGTCACACCCAGCAGTGCTCCAGGGTTACTCCTGGCTCTATGCTCAGAAATCGCCCCTGGCAGGCTCGAGGGACCTTATGGGGTGCCGGGATTCGAACCACTGTCCTTGTGCATGCAAGGCAAACACGCTACCTCCATGCTATCTCTCTGGCCCCTTGACAGGTACCTTTTAAAGTTGAGATGGGACCATAGTAGTAGCACAGCAGTAGGGACTTTGCCTTGGCACTGTCCTGGGCTGACCCAGGACAGATGTGGGTTTGATCATCAGCATCTTATATGGTCCCCCGAGCCAGGAGCAATTTCTGAGCTCAGAGCCAGGACTAACTCCTGAGTGCCGCTGGGTGTGGCCCAAAACAAAAACATTAAAAAATAAAGTTGAGCTGTTACAATTTGGGTCTCATGGTTTCAGTTTGACTCTGGTTTGGATATTTAGTGCTTTCATTTTTTTGGTACCTCAATCCCTATGATTCTCCCCCATTGTTTCTTATCAGTCTCTCCTCTCTTTTTCTCTTCCAGTCTATTCTTTCCTTTTCCTCCCTGTTCTCTGAGGCCCAGGATGATCTAGGCATCCCCACTCCACACTCCACTTTAAACCATTGCATTCACTCATCTAGTTATTCTAAATACCACACACCATATATAAGTGTTAATCATCCTGTGGTTACCTTTCTGCTTACTTTCAAATGGATGCATTTACATTATACGTATGTATATATACATATATCATATCTTCCTGGTCTACTTATCTGTCCTTGGATATCTGGGTTAACTCTAAATCTGTTATTGTACAGAGTGCTGCAATGAACGATGTGGTGCATATTTCGCTTTGAATGAATGGTTTTCTGTCCTGATGATAGATACTCAAAAGTGGAATTGCTGGGTCATTTGGCAGTTCAATTCTGAGGTTACTGAGATCACTCCTTGCTGTTTTCCATGGGGTCAGACCAGACAACTTTCCCACAGCAGTGAGTGAGAATTCCCTTTTCACCACCTTCCTGCCAGCACAGATTGTTCCTTGTGTTTAGATATGTACCATTCTCTCTGGTTTAAGATGCAATCTCATTGTCTTGGTGAGAACTTCCTAAAAAGTGATGATAAGCATTTTTTCATGAGTTTGTCGGCCATCCATTGATCTTCCTTCTAGAAAGGTCTGTTCAGTTCCTCTTCCCATTTTTTTGATGGGGATTTTAGTTTTTGTTGATCTTTTGCATATTTTATGTATTTGTTTACTTATTTTTTGTTTTTAGTTTTATCGATCTCTCCATTTTGTGGCTTTGATTTTTATTTTCTTATAGAGACCTATTTAACACTTTTAAGATTTTTTTTTACTACTTGCATTTGAATTTTAGGTTCTTTGTCCTTCTGTTATTGAATTCTTACATTCTTCTTATTGAATTAAGGCATTAATTAGGAATATAGTTAATTTCTCTATCTGTATTACAATTTGCATAACATTGTGTAATTCATCTTTATTCACTGCTGCAAATATTATTTTATCAGTATTTTTTCAGTAAATTTGGATTTCTTACACCTTATATCTGACCATACTGAATTGTTTCAATGATTATAGCTTCACTGTATATCTTACTTTCTTTATTTTTAGTGGATTTGGTTTTAACCCAGCTAAGCTAAGGACGAGATAAAGCCATGTTCCTGTTTTTATTTCTAGCCCTTGCAAATTATTTCTTTAAACTTTTTTTATTTTGGGGGGACAGGAGAGATAGCATGGAGGTAAGGTGCAGAAGGTCGGTGGTTCAAATCCTGGCATCCCATATGGTCCCCCAAGCCTGCTAGGAGCGATTTTCTGAGCATAGAGCCAGGAGTAACCTGAGCGCTGCCAGGTGTGACTCCCCCCCAAAAAAAATTTTTTTTGTCCACTTTTGGCCCCATTGTCTCAGGAAACATATCAAAATTGTTTGAACCTAACTATTCAAACTGTAAGTCCTAAGAAACAGTACGTTGTTTTGTTCTTTTTCTGGAATGATGGCTTGTGATCTCAGGAACATGTTTTTTGGTTTTTTTTATCTTTTAATTCTTGAATCATATTATGAATGAAGGATATGCTACGGTGTAGAAATAATCTATACTTGAGTATAATGGGGGGAGGGGTGATCACAGCCAGCCATACTCAGCGCTTACTCCTGGCTTTGTAGCCAAGTATCACTCCTTGTGGGGCCCAGGCACCTTTTGGGGTGCCAGAGATTGAACCCTGTCAATTATGTACAAGAATAGTACCATTCCCACTGCATTGTCACTTTGCCCCTTTCCCTCACCTAAATACTTAAAACAGTAAAATTGTTTTATAAAATCACAGCAAAACTGAAATTCAGCATAGTATGGTATTACAACAAAGGCTACTAATAATACTGATAATGTAAGTGGGAAATAGAATGGCATATATTTTCCTTTTTGTAGGTATATCTTTATAAGTTCTTCTGATAAGCTGAGAAGATTGGTTAAGTGCAACCTTGAACTTAAAGTTCAGTTTTACCTACTTTTCTCATGTTTAATCAGAGATGGACCAAAAGGAAAAGCTTGGAGGGTTGGCAGCTCTCAACTCCCTTCCAGAAATAACCCCGAAGCAACACCAGTTATAAACCCTTGCCCACTCTCCCCAAAATAAAAAAAGCTTTTCATACATATACATATACATATATACATATATATATATATATATATTTGGGAATCATACTTGGCATTGGTCAGGGCTTACTCCTCATGGTGCTTGGAGATCATATGGTGTGCTAGAATTAAAACTGGTTCACATCCAAGGCATGCTTCCTGCCCTCTGTAGTCATTATGTTATGTATTAGAAGGATTTTTATTTGAAATATTATAGAAAGTAATATTTTATACTTAGTTTTAAATTCTGGTCACATGAAAACTGAAATTTAAAGAATTGTAGGTATTAAGCATTATACCCACAAATAGACATTATATCACTGTTATTTAATATTGGTGAAACCACAGTAAAGAGCTTAAACATTGACTTTGGAACTAAATTCTCTAACTCTTTGGGTGTGCAAGTTAATTAACTTAGAACTTGAATTTCTCGGTTGGAAAAATTAAAATGATACTATAACACCTAAATAAGATAAACTGTATTATTTCTCATTGTATGGTGTCAACAAATGTTAGTCATTGTTACTGTTAATAACAAATTGGTTTAGAAGAAAATTACTGGGGCCGGAGAGATAGCATGGAGGTAAGGCATTTGCCTTTCATGCAGGAGGTCATTGGTTCGAATCCCGGCGCCCCATATGGTCCCTCGTGCCTGCCAGGAGCAATTTCTGAGCCTGGAGCCAGGAATAACCCCTGAGCACTGCCGGGTGTGACCCAAAAACCGCAAAAAAAAAAAAAAAAAAAAAAAAGAAGAAAATTACTGAAAGATCTAGTTCACCTTAATTTTTAGTTAGGAAAAAATGCAATGATAAAGGACTTGATGACAATTAGATTTAAGATTCAGAATTACTTTTCTTGAACCTGAGTGTTTTATTGTTTTTCATTATACTATAGTGTTTTCTAATAAATGCTTTACATTAGCCATTCTACTTCAATTTTCTTTCCTGTCCATACATCTTGGTTAAATGTCTGCTTAATCTTTAATGCTTTAGTCTTAGCATTTATTGTTTGTTTGGTTGGTTTTTTGTTTGTTGTTTTGATTTTTTGGTCACACCCGATGGTGCTCGTGGGTTACTCCTGGTTCTACACTCAGAAATCGCTCCTGGCAGGCTCGGGGACCATAGGGGAAGCTGGGATTTGAACCACCATCCTTCAACATGCAAGGCTAACACCCCACCTCCAGGCTGTCTCTCGGGCCTCTAGTCTTAGCATTCTCTCAGGCAGAGGAGTTGGGCCACACTCAACTGCAGTGCTAGGACTGCTCCAGGTTTCCACTGAGCTGAGTGAGAGAGTGAGAGACCTAGCCCTTTGAACTATCTCTTCATCCCCTAGAAGCAGTCCTTGACTGTGCAGTTGATCCCCTGGAGATGCCACCATAATATTTTGTGCAAGAGTTTTCTTTGTGTGCTTTGTGTTCTAGTTATAGAGTTTCTTAAACTTGAAACTATGGGTTCTTAAACTTAGGTTTTGGAGAGTGGAGGCTTAAAAATCTTGCCTCCTGGATATGTGTCTGTGTTTTGAGTGTTCAGAATTAGTTTTTTGATGACTGGCTTTTAAAAACAGTGCATGCTAGCAAAGGTGTAGATCACTTGTTATCAGTATTTAAATAGTGCTTCAAACTTGATAACATAAATATACACTATTTTCTAAATGTTTATGCATATCTTGATTTAAGATAGTATTAGTATTAGGGGAGGGAATCTAAATTGTGAAGCCTCTTATGGTGTTTTTGGAGTTCCCTACTATATAGGATGAACCTTAGTGAAATAATCGCACCACCACCCAAACCAGCAGATAAAAAAAATTGCTTTTTCCTGCCCACACTTAGCCTACGGCTAATGGGATGCTTTTATCTGCAACTGACACAAAGACTTAGGCACAGTAAAGGATTTAATAGCAACAATAAAAAGATAGTATAGTATTGGGAGGCAGCTCATTACCCAATTTGAAGCTCTACTACATACAAAGCCATGGTATTGGAATAAAGACAGACTTTCAGACTAGTGGATCACAATAGAATATCCAGTGACAAACTCCCAAGTATATGGTCAGCTAATCTTTGACAAAGGAGCCAAGAACTTGAAATGGAATGAGGGAGGACAGTCTTTTCAATAAATGGCATTGGAACAATTGGATAACCATATGTAAGAAATTAATAATTGATTCATATCTCACACCTTACATAAAAGACAATTCAAGGAGAGGGAGGAGTCAGTTCAAAGTGGATCAAAGACTTTGTGGTTAGACTTGAATCCATAAAGTTCATAGGCAGAACACTCCAAGACTTAGACCTCAAAGGAATCTTCAATGATAGGATGCCAATGGCAAGGACTGTAGAATCAAATCTGAATGAATCAGACTAAAAAGTTTATAGCATAAGAAACATGAGCTACAATTAAAAGACAACTGAGTGGGAGAGAATATTTGTACTCAGCATATCAAATAAAGGGTTGATATCTAGGATATACAAAGTATTCACAAAGCTTAACCCCACAAAACCTAAAAACCTCATCAAGAAATGGAGAGAAGAAATGAACAGAGGAAGACCAACAGATGGCCAACAGGCACATGATAAAATGCTCATTGTCACTTATCATTAGGGAATTCCAAATCACCATTCCAAAACACCATTGGGCTACCAATCTTGCACTAGTGAAGATGGCACATATCAAAAATACTGGGAATTGGGGCCGGGCGATGGCGCTGGAGGTAAGGTGCCTGCCTTGCCTGCGCTAGCCTAGGAGGACCGCGGTTCGATCCCCCGGCGTCCCATATGGTCCCCCAAGAAGCCAGGAGCAACTTCTGAGCGCTTAGCCAGGAGTAACCCCTGAGCGTCACAGGGTGTGGCCCAAAAACCAAAAAAAAAAAAAAAAATACTGGGAATAGGGGCCGGAGTGATAGTGCAATACTAGGGCATTTGCCTTGCATGCAGCTGACCCAGGACAGTCCTTGGTTCAAGCCCTAGCGTCCTATATATATATATATATATATATATATATATATATATATATATAGGGAACAATTTGTGTTGGTGGGGATGTGGTGAGAAAGAAACTCATTTGCTGATGCAAATGCTGTCATTTGAAGGGTTTGGAGGGTTTTCAGTAAACTAAGAATCAATCTGCCATATAACCCAACAATCCTGCTTTTGGGTATCTATCGTCTGGACAGAAAAACATTGATCCAAAAGGATACTGCTGTTCATTGAAGCATTCAATACAGTAGCTAAGAGTTGGACTCAACCTTTATGATCAACAACAGATGAGTGGATCATGAAGATGTGGTAACATAGATACAGTGAGATATTATAGCTGTAATGGTGCATTCATGCAATTTGCAGCAACATAAATAGAACTGGAAGATACTATGTTAAATAAAGTAAGCCAGAGGAAGGATAAATACAGAATGATAACACTTATATGTGGTAATTAGAATAACTACATGGAAAAAAATGCTATAGTGTAAAGGGGAGTTGTCTAGAATACTCTTGGTCTCAAAGTATAGGAGAAGGAAAGAAAATGAGTGGAGGAGGAAAAACACAAATATGAAAGGATAGGGAATAAGTGTGAATTTAGGTGTCAGGTGAATTGGTGAAATTTAAAAAAGACAACTAAATATCAAAGTCAACAATGAAACGATGAGACCCAAACTTTAATGATGAAAACTTAAAATGGGTCTGTTATACTGGCAGCCTGGGGAACATAGATGGTAGAGAGAGCTTGACACTGGGATTGGCTCTGAAACCCAATTATGAAGAATTTGGTAATATAATCACAATGGATCACATTGGCTCTAATCTGTGGTTTAGTTAATCTGGGTTGAGTGGTATTTCTAGGAACTAATTCTTCCACTGTTTCAGAGTTCTGTTACCATATTCTTTGTAATATGTTCTTAGTGTAAATGACATTTATTTCTAAATAGTTCTAAATTTACTCCTTGTAGCTTTAAACGCAGTGAATTTTATCACACTTTTCTCCGCAAGTACAAAAGTTGTGAAAGACAGTAGTGATGATAGTTGTATAAAGCTAATGTCTCATGGCCATTCGTTTAGAATTTCAGTTTTGTTTTTCCTCCCAAGTAGTGTTCAGGTGTCCTAGGTGCCTCAGACAGTCTCTGTCATCTGGTTCAATATACAGATTGTAGGTGCTTCCTGGCCTCTACAATTATACGGGCCACTAGAGCCAAACTTGACAGTACTGGAGGGGGGAGTGTGCAGTGAGGTGCTGGGGAGAATACATACCTAATTCCTGTTGTAGCTCGCCTGCTCCTCAACTAAGGATTAAGACTGTAGTCGTAAGACAGGAAAAGTAGTTGGGGCCAGCAGTGTGGCTCGAATCAATTGCCTTGGTCTGCAGGAGGAGTCAGGTTCACTTGTTGGCCCGATTGGTCCTCCAACTCCACTGGGAATAGCCTTTGAAGGTACCAAAACTATTTGTCATTTCTTTTGAATTTTTTGATATTTAAATGCATGATCAAATCTAAAACTTAGTTTGGGGATTAGCGTTCCCAAAAATATGATTTCGATATCTTAATGATTGAAAGATACTGGACGATAAGGAAAAAGCAAGGCTTTGGGAAGCCACATGTGGATAAGGGACTGAAAACAAGTAGGTTAATGAAATTCTCACAGGAAAAAAACATAGAATCTTCACAATAAATTTGAAACTTAGAAGGCTTAGGGCTGTTCTGAAAGTTAAGGATCATTATTTATAAAAAAAAAAGAGAGAGAGAGAGAGAACTCATTTTAATATGTTTTAAACTAAAAGGGTATTCTGAAAAATCTTTTCAGATATCAGTAGTCACCCTCACCAAAAATGTTCCAGAATTCTCTCTTGCTGTAATGCCAATCTTGTGATCTGGCTTGATTTCCAGCTCCAGTTAGCAGTTTCACTGACTCATTCATAATTCATTCAGTAAATATCATTTGAGAACCTGCAGTCCTGCAACTATTTTCAGTAGGCATGGGACTACAACAATGAGTAACTCTTCAGAAGATGAGGTTGTTTATTCTCTCTTTTTTTTTTTTTCTGGTAGGTTCCATTAACAGGGTGTACAGAAAAGATGCTTGTATGGATTCTGAATCATTTGTTTCCCCATTTAATTAAATGGCATATGAATAAAGCTTAACTGCTAAATATATTTGTAAGAAAGTTTACACATATATAAAAAAACTAAAAGGCAAAAAGTCATTTGGGTTGCAATATAGGAGAATCCACGTGATACAAATACAAAATTCAGGTCATTGAATGCATACCTTCTTAAATACTTACATATGTTAAGTACTTACATACGTTAGGTATGATCTTACATAGTGAAGTACCTGCTACTTAGATCTATTCAAGTATGCATATTTAATCTCACAATATTCTGTGTAGGTTTGGTTATGTTTCATAATTAGTACAGTGGAAATTTACTTCTATTGAGTGGAGATGCAAGGTTAGGTCTGACTGATTCCATGAATATTATTTTCTTGTGATTGCACTGAAGTCTCTGAGAACTGCAAATAAAATAACATAAAAGGGGAAAATAAAAAGAATTAAATATTGTAGAATATAGAGCATATAAAAGTTTGGATTAAGAAGCAGAAGTTTTCAAAACGAAAGCTGCATGATTAGAAACAGAAGGCACCTGATACTTATTCAAAATTATTAAACATGCATGATTATGGTGTGTGTGAGGAGCTGTATACAGCGTGTTTGGGTGTGGGAAGATTAAGTTTCTGAGAAAAGTATTCAGGGTTTAAATTATTTGACCTTTAGTTTATTCTGTAGTAGTGTTGGAAGTCTGTGAAACAGTTATGTCATGAATAAAAGGTCTGTAAAAAAAAATAAGAGCTGTTATTCTCAGGGTGCCAACAAAAAACCCTAAGAATATATTACAATATTACCCCATCCCAGAACTCAGTAGATTTCCAGAGGTCTTGCTTGCCTATAATAATTTGGAATTGAATTTTTTCTTTCCTTCTCCCTTGCCACCTCCTTTCTTCCCTATCATGGGTTTATGTATCACTGTAGATGTAGGAATGTAAACCACTGGATCAGGACAGAAGATAATTCTAAAATATTTTGGGTGTATTCACTTGTGGCACCATGAATTAGTTTCTGGAGAAATTTTTTTCATTTTTTTCCAAATATACTAATTTATAGCAGGTTTTTTTTGCCTTTTATAGTTATTGAAAAAAATTTAATTTTATATCATTAGTAAATCCTCGTGTTTACTAAATTCATTTTTAAAAATTACAGTTAAATTACAGTGTAACTAATTGCTTTTAAATTTTCCAAGGAAGAATTATAAAGTGCATAGTTAATAAATAAAACCAATTTAAACAAGTAAAAACAAATGTCTTGGTCAAAAGTTGTTTATGTATATAGAGGAGTGTTTAAGATTTAGAGCCTTGGGGCCCGGAGAGATAGCACAGTGGTGTTTGCCTTGCAAGTAGCCGATCCAGGACCAAAGGTGGTTGATTCGAATCCCGGTGTCCCATATGGTCCCCCGTGCCTGCCAGGAGCTATTTCTGAGCAGACAGCCAGGAGTAACCCCTGAGCACCGCCGGGTGTGGCCCAAAAACCAAAAAAAAGAAAAGATTTAAAGTCTTTACTATTATGAACTCCTGTTTAATCTTTTATGTTAGTAAGGTAGATGTTTAACTTTTTCATTGCCAACAAAACACTGTGCTATTTTATATTTTATTTCTTTGACCTCCATTAGCTGCGTAATGAATCTATAATTTGAACATACACTTTTTCTTGTTTTGGTTTTGGGGCCTCACTCTAAGATGCTAGGGATATCTTTGTTCTGCCTTCAGAAATTGCTCCTGGTAGGCTTCGGGGACCATATGGGGTGCCAGGGATCAAACCCAGGTTGGCAACATGCAAAGCAAAAACATCCCACCCCCCTCTGCTATTGTTCCAGCCCCTGAACATAGACTTATATGACCTTAAACAATCCTCATTTAAGAATCTCAGAAAATAATAGATACATAACTAGCATAGAGAACACAAAATTTTGTTTTTAATTTTTATTCTTAGGGTATATCTTGTTGGTTTTTCACTGAAAAGTTTGTCTTCTATTTTCCTTACCAGTCTTGGCCATCATTGCCATTGAAGTACATCAGACAGCCAGGAGTAAGCCCTGAGCACTGCCGGGTGTGGCCCAAAAACCAAAAAAAAAAAAAAAAAAAGTCTCAGGAATGTGCCTGAAGTGACTGATCTGTTAGATTTAAGAAGATATTTGACTAGTTAGGATCAACTAGTGTGAATTTTGATTAATTAGAAACTTCTTCAGAGTGTGGTAGTTTTATGAGGATGCCTTGTCATATATTTCCTAAGTAGGTGTCAGCCATTATTTACTTGTTATAGATGTTATTGCTTCTTGCTTTGAAATAAGTTCATATTAAAATTTTGATGTTTTGCCACGATCTTCATGTTAACTTGTAGAAAATTAGAATAAGAGCAAGCTGGTGTCTCAAACCTTCTCCCTTTGTCTTCTCTTTGTCTTCTCTTTGTTTTTCTATGTTGTCAAATTTCAGCTAAAGTATTACTCCTTTTATTTATTTTGTGCACCCCCCCATTTAGGTCATACATTTTAACCCACTGAAGTAGTGATTCATTTATAATCCTGGGATTGTTTTATGTTCTAATATCATTCACACATTAATATGCTTTATCTTTATGGCAAAACTCATAGCCAAAGGTAAAAGGCTTTTTTTTCTTACGGTTGGGCATTTTTTTAAATAAATTTTTTAACTGAATCGTTGTGAAATACAGTTAAAGTTGTTCATGATTGAGTTTCAGTCATACAGTCAATGTACAGCAGCTTCCCTTCACCACTGCACATTTCCTGGCACAAATGTCCCTGCCTCAAAAACATTTTTCTTTTTCTTTCTCTCTTTCCCTCTCCCTCCTTCCTTCTCTCTTTCTGTCTCTCTTTTCTCTCTCCCCCCTTTTCTTTCTTTCCCTACTCCTTTCTTCCCCCTCTTCTCTCCATTTTTCACTCCAATCTCTCCCCCTCCTTGGGCACTGTGGTTAGCAATATTGTAACTGAACGGGTATCATTAATATCACTTTACCTCCTTTCAGCACCCAGTTCTTGTCCAGAGTGATCACTTCCAGCTATCATTGTCTTAGTGCTTTTTTTCCTCTATCCTAACTTCATTCCCCTGCTGTTTGTGACAAGACTCCTACCATGGACCAGCCCTCCTGCCCTGTCTTTATTGTCTTTGGGTATTAAGATTATTACTATATTGTCTTAGGTAAAAGTCTTAATCTTGAGGGGAAGGGGAAGAAGAGAGCAGGACATAGAAGAGTTGTAGGAAATACTCATCCAATTTCAAGCCTTTGCCATTTTCAAAATAATGAACTATCAGGTCTAAGAAATTGGGAACTTTAAGTAGGGATAGGTTATAATTAGCTGAAACTGGATTGTGGGAACATTGATTCAGTTACATAAAATTTGTTTAATTCAATACTTTCACTGCATTCTACTCTCAGGCATCTAGTATTAATTTACATGCTGTGCCTTAAAATGGTCACACAAATGCTAATTTAGTTTACTGTTAAGTAGCTTTTGAGGACACTGGTCTCTGGTGACAGTACAGTATGTGCTTATGCCTTAGAACTCAGTTGCAGCAAAGTGTACATTATCTTGGAGATCAAAGGAAGAGACTTGGGTTTTTTTTTCACCTGCAGAAAGGCCTAAAATGAAAGAGTCAAATGACTTTCTTTTAGAAATAGGATTAAGAGTGCTGTCCTAGTTTGGGTTCTTGTTTGTTTGCTTGGGGTTTTGTGGGGGGGGGGGTGTTTTTTGGATTTTTTGTTTTGTTTGCTTTTTTGGTTTGGGGACCACACCCATCTGTGCTCTGGCTCTGCACTCAGGTATCATTCCTGGCAATGCTCAGAGGATCATCTCAGTGCAGGGATTGAACCCAAAACCCAAAAGTTGGCTGCTTGCTGGAAGTACCCTGCCTGCTATTCTATTTCTCAGACCCTGTTGACCTATCTGAATGTTTGTTATTCTGATGAGCCTGGTACTATGTCATACGCAGGGGTCTCAAACTCAATTTACCTGGGGACCACAGAAGGCAAAGTCGGGGTGATCCTTGAGTGCAAAGTCAGGAGTAAGCCTTGAACATTGGGGGGTGTGACCCAAACAACTAAAACAAAATAAAACAAAAAAGATTCCTCTAGGGCAGGGCCACAAAATGTTGTACGGAGGGCCATTTGCGGCTGCGAGTTTGAAACCTCTGTGACATAGAGAATTGTGAGAAGTACTGGAAGTAGTGAATATTTCTCCTAAATCACATTGTGAGATTCATGAAAAAACTTTCACCATTAAGAACAAGAAATCTGAAATTACTAACATATCAGGTCTTTATAAATCTAGGAAGGCAAAGATTGAAAATAACTGGAAAATTTGAAAGGAATAAGTGAGACATCTGTATAGAAAAAGAAGAAATGCTAAGTGAGCTACTTTGTCCTGGCCTCCATGTTTGACTTTCTTAGAGATCTAACACATTAATTATACCACATCCCTTGAAATAATTTTTCTTTATATCAGTATATCTAACCTGTTGCCCTGTGTCTTAAACTTCCAGGAGCTGTACTTATGAAGTAGTTAATTGTATTCAGCCAGAAAATGTATTTTTCCTTTTATTTTTTTTTTCTTTTTCAGTTTTCTCAGCTTTTATAAAAAATTTATTGGGTTGGGGGAGTGTTGGGCCTTACCAAACCTAATTCTATGCTCTGGAGTCACTCCTGGTGATGTTCTGGTGACCATATGTGATGCCTGGGATCATACCCAAGTTAGCCACATGCAAAGCAAATAATAAGTATCTGCTGTGTTATGGCTCCAGCCTTATAAAAGTTGGTTTTTTTAAAAAGACATCAGGTTGTTTCTGTAATACTTGAAAACGATACTTGAAGAAATTCAACTAACTTGAAGGAACCAAGTTATCAGTATTCTGTTTGTTTTAAAGCATTGAGAACTCTGGTAAAATGAGCTCTATTAATGATGAAATTTGCAAGACAAGAAAAAATAGGTATTTGAATGATAGATACCTCTTTAGTTTTGGTTTGGTTTGGTTTGGTTTGGTTTCTTGTATCACACCCAGCATCACTCAGGGGCCACTCCGGGTTCTACGCTCAGAAATCGCTCCTGGCAGGCTCGGGGACCATATGGGATGCCAGGATTCAAACCACCTTCCTTCTGCATGCAAGGCAAATGCCCTACCTCCATGCTATCTCTCCAGCCCCCCTCTTTAGTTTTCTTAATTTTAAATTTGTGGAAAAAAACTAGCCATTACTTTCAGCTCAAATGAAAATTTATCAGTATGTTTAAATATTTTTTTAAACTTTAAACTATATTTATTCTGCCACTGTCAGTTTGTTATGAGCACTGTGAGATTAAACTACATGACAAAAATTCTGGCCATAATTTCTAAATTCCATAACTTGGTATATGAATTTTTTTTCATTGTGGTCGTGGCTTTACTATTTTAAAGATTTACCAATATTCATAGAGTTAATACATTTAAAGGGTAAATTTTAGTACATCAACCAACCTAACAGTTTAATTTAAATTTACAATACAATACACTTTATTAAATTTTATTAAATAAATTAGAAGCACTTTGAATTCTCAATTTTAAAAGTTTAACTCAATGAAATAAAAAAGTTAGAAAACTTTATAAATTGTAATAAATATAATTTTTTATTTTATCAATTTCTTTACTTTTTTTTTTTCTTTCAGTTTTTGGGTCACACCCGGCGGTGCTCAGGGGTTACTCCTGGCTGTCTGCTCAGAAATAGCTCCTGGCAGGCACGGGGGACCATATGGGACACCGGGATTCGAACCAACCACCTTTGGTCCTGGATCTGCTGCTTGCAAGGCAAACACCGCTGTGCTATCTCTCCGGGCCCTTCTTTACATATTTTACCAGAGCAGCCTGTCATTGTTTTTTTCTTTTTTCTTTGAATTATTTTTTTTTTCATTTTTATAACTCAGGCAGTTTTTGTTTATTTTTTTCATAAAAATATTTATTTTACAATAAAAACATTTATCTTCTAATGATGAAACATAAGCCAATTACCACATTTGCTTCTGTTTTAGAGCTACCACGCATAAATTTAAAGGTTTTATAAATATAAATTTTTATAATTATCTTTATTTAAACACCATGATTACAAATATGATTGTAGTTGTATGATTTCAGTCATGTAAAGAACACCCCCCTTCACCAGTGCAACATTCCCACTACCAATGTCCCAAATCTCCCTCCTCCCCACCCTACCCACACCTGTACTCGAGACAGGCTTTCTACTTCCCTCATTCATTCACATTGTTAGGATAGTTCTCAGTGTAGTTATTTCTCTAACTGCACTCATCACCCTTTGTGGTGAGCTTCATGTCATGGGCTGCACCTTCCAGCCTTCATCTCTTGTCTCTGAGAATTATTGCAAAAATGTCTTTCATTTTTCTTAAAACCCATAGGTGAGTGAAACTATTCTGCATCTATCTATCTCTCTCCCTCTGACTTATTTCACTCAGCATAATAGATTCCATGTATATCCACGAATAGGAAAATTTCATGACTTCATCTCTCCTGACTGCTGCATAGTATTCCATTGTTTATATGTACCACAGTTTCTTTAGCCACTCATCTTTTGAAGGGCATCTTAATTGTTTCCAGAGTCTGGCTATTGTAAATAGCGCTGCAATGAACATAGATAAAAGGAAGGGATTTTTGTGTCCCTCGGGTATATCCCTAAGAGTGTTATAGCTGGATCTTATGGGAGCTCAATATCCAGTTTTTGGAGGAATCTCTATATCACTTTCCATAAAGATTGGACTGGATGGCATTCCCACCAGCAGTGAAAGAGTTCCTTTCTCTCCACATCTCCACCAGCACTGCTTGTTTTCTTTGTGATATGCGCCAATCTCTGTGGCGTGAGGTGGTACCTCATAGTTGTTTTGATTTGCATCTCCCTGACGATTAGTGATGTGGAGCATCTTTTCATGTGCCTTTTGGCCATTTGCATTTCTTCTTTTACAAAGTGTCTGTTCATTTCTTCTCCCCATTTTTTGATAGGGTTAGATGTTTTTTTCTTGTATAGTTCTGTCAGTATCATGTATATTTTGGATATTAGTCCTTTATCTGATGAGTATTGGGTGAATAATTTCTCCCACTCAGTGGGTGGCTTTTGTATTCTGGGCACTATTTCCTTTGAGGTGCAGAAGCTTCTCAGGTTAATATAGTCCCATCTGTTTATCTCTGCTTCCACTTGTTTGGAGAGTGCTGTTTCCTCCTTAAAGATGACTTTAGTCTCAATGTCATGGAGTGTTTTACCTACATATTGTTCTATATACCTTATAGTTTCAGATCTGATATCAAGGTCTGTAATCCATTTGGACTTTACCTTCAACATGGTGTTAGCTGGGGGTCTGAGTTCACTTTTTTGCAAGTGGCTAACCAGTTGTGCCAACACTACTTGTTGAAGAGGTTTTCCTTGCTCCATTTAGGATTTCTTGCTCCTTTATCAAAAACTAGGTGGTTGTATGTCTGGGAAACATTCTCTGAGTACTCAAGCTTATTTAGTTTTCTTAATTTTAAATTTGTAAAAAAAAAAAAATAATAGTCATTACTTTTCAGCTCATATGAAAATTTATCAGCATGTTTAAATATTTTTAAATATTGGTAATTTACGTTACTTATGTTGGGTGGCTTGTGTATGGTGTGGAGCGTGTTATTTTTTATTGTTCTTTTTTTTTTGTTCTGTTTATAGTTGTACTAGAATTTTGGTTTTGCTTTTGCATTAGAGTGACCCCTGAGCACCACTGGGTATGGCAAAAAAAAAATCTAGATCTTGGTTACATTCCTACTCTCTGCCTCCATTCCTTTAAATTGGAATAGTATTACTGGCTCTTGTGATACTCATTTAATTTATCAATGCCTAGCACATAGCATTTGGGTGGTCCTTTGGGTAATCATTTTACATGATGCTGCATAGTAGTTCATGGAGAAAATATTTATTTTAAAATTTCTATGTACATTACTTGTTTTTTTTTTCTCTGAAGACTTATTTTTGACATCTGTCATTTTACTTTTTATCATTATCTTCCTTTGCTTCAGTTCTACATTCTTGGCATTTTCAAGTCGTCTGTTTACTGGGGTAAATATTTGTCAAAATGCTCTACATCCTTGGGCCTTATCAAAAAGGTTTGTGGGTTTGCACTATGATGGTATGTTTACAGATGTTGTAAAAGCAAAGGTGAGTAAAGCTGCTGCTATGAATCAGAGATAGAGGCACCAAAAGTACAACTGGTTGATGGTCATTGTGAACTTTATCCGCTCTGCACACATAGTTAATAAACACGTCACTTTCATTGAGAGTGCTCTTTATGAAGCACTAAAAATTTGCTTTCACCAATATTGGATTATACTTCTTTATTCTGTATGAAGAAAAGAGAAGGGTTTATAAAGTGCCACTCCAGCCTCTGGAGTTAAAAGGTTGCCTAGCTGCCTTTTTAAAATAGAATACCGTTCTGGGGCTGGAGCGGTGGCGCAGGGCATAAGATGTCTGCCTTCCACGCACTAGCATAGGACGAACCTAGGTTTGATCCCCTGGTGTCCCATTTGGTCCTCAAGCCAGGAGTGATTTCTGAGCACGTAGCCAGGAGTAACCCCTCAGCATCACCCGATGTGGCCGAAAAACAAAAACAAAAGGAATACCATTTTCTTGGGGCTAGGGGGAAGGGGACTGACCGATTTTTAAACTTGAATATTTGACAGCCATTTTTCTGAAAATAATTGAGTGAATCTGTCATTTGTAGGAAAATAACAGCTCTTATTGCCAATGGTAAGATTTTGACTTTTAAGATAAAATTCGAATTTTTTGGTTTGGTTTGATTTTGGTTTTGGTTTTTGGGCCACACCCAGTGACTCTTGGGTTACTCCTGGCTACGCACTCAGAAATGGGTCCTGGCTCTGGGCACCATATGGGACTCCAAGGATCTAACCTAGGTCCGTCCTGGGTCAGCCGCATGCAAGGCAAACAACACCCTACTGTTGTGCTATTGCTCCAGCCCCACAAATTCTAAATTTTTGGAAACATTTATTTATATCTGGAGTCACAGCCTTGAATTAAAGACTTTTCAAGAGATTTTAAATAATACTGATTACTGTCTTACTGTATTTGTGGACATTTGGAATATCTACAGAACTCAGTAAACACATTTTTCTAAATGACTGGTACCTGGTACCCAACATTATAAAATTATGCTTAGATAAAAGGTCCATTCAGAACATAAATGAAATTTGGGAGTGAAAAAGTATTAGTGTGGATGTGATCAGTTTTAATCTTCGGGAATAGTGTTGAATTTGTTGAATTCTGGAGATTGCAAAATTGGTAGAAAACGAATCAATAGTAATAATACTTATGCTCACATATGACATCCCGGTTACCTTAGGTTATTTCAGTGAAGCATCATAATCCAGTGATAGTAGCTATTTTCTCAGCACCTCCTAGATGCCCAGTTGATCCTTTTTTTTTTTTTTTTTTTTTTTTGGTTGTTGGTTTATGTGTTTGATCCAGCAGCACTCAGGGGTTAGTCCTGGCTCTGCACTCAGAAATCACTCCTGGCAGGCTCGGGACCATATGGGATGCCAGGATTTAAACCACTATCCATCCTAGGTTGGCTGCTGCATGCAAGGCAAATGCCTTACTGCTGTGCTATCTCTCCGGCCCCATAGTTGACCTATTTTATATGCCATAATTTCGTCATTTTTCACACCAGACACAGGTGTGCATAGATATACCCACACACATTCTTTGAACCAGTAGGCATCCTATTAAATATATAACAATTTGGTGTTTTGTAATATGCTATCAGTAATTAGAAGTTGTTAGTGAAATCTAAAAGAACTATATTTGGCATGTAATAGAGATAAACCATCTATTAAATATGGTCTCTGACTCCTAAGGACCTTTAAATCTCAATTAACACAAGATACGAATTCATGAAAAACTTCACTGCAATAAAGGAAATTGCTTGTGAATTAAGAATTATTCTTTTCCTTGTGACTTCTGTACCTTGGTGCTTAAAGGACATTTACAGGTTTGCTTCTGAAGAAGACAGATTTTTTTTTTTTTGGTTCAGAGCCAAACCTTATTTTGTCTTAAGTAACTCAGTAAATGCTAAATTGAATCAGATTGCAAAGAATTGTGCCATAGTAGATGTCTTCAACAATGAGGATCTTGAATTTCTTGTTTTCATAGCCTGAAGTACATATTCCAGAGGGGAAAGGGAAGCTTTAATAGAGTGATGTGAGCACCAGATGCCTCTCCCCCATAAAACGAAAGAGCACAAATACTACAAAGGGTTTCAAGTTCATCTGTTCAGCACTCATTTACAGTAAGGAAATGATGGTCTCCCAAGCAGTACCTTTCCTGGTATGGGCTGCAGAGATAAGGAAAACCACAGATTGCGTCTGGTATTCTGTCCACTACCAAATACTACTCTTTATAAAAGTGAAGCTTAGTAAGTAGACTGTGGAAGGGGTCTGACCTGGAATGTCAGCAGTAGTAGAAGGAATTCATAAGAGAATCAGATGAAAAGTGGCATGGATTCTTTTTCTGAAAATAAAAAGTGTATATACAGAAGAAATTGTAGGCTCACTTAAACCTGTTCATGAATTACCTACCAATCTGAATATCTCAAGAGAAAAGATTACTGGAAAAAAATCAGTAATCATCATACTGTATCTGTGACAGCAAATATATGAGAACTGATTTAGCATTTGGAGGATTTTCTTGAAATGGTTCCTTACAGGTACCTGTTTATAGAAAAGAGAGCCTACTATAACTATTGAGCAAACAAGGCCAGGTTTCCTGAAGTATCTCTAGGGAGCAGCAGGTTAAGTTTGGGATTGTAGATTTTCTATTAAGACAAGGAGCAGCATATATCTGGGCAGTATAATTTATGTATATCCATGCAGATATATATGTTGAGTTTTTGGTTTCTTTAGTATTCTGCTCTCAGATTCAAGGATACATGTTTTTCACTCCATCACTATTTGGAATACTTTGTGGAAAAGTTGGAGAAATACTAGTATAGAGGGCTAATGGAGTGTGCTGATTTTTTTTTTTTTTTTTGGTGAGTGAGTAGTATCATAGTTGAGACATTTTCTGTAATGAATAGGTAAATTTTAAGTTATGGACAGGTCCACAGTTCTATTTGTGCCCCTCCATGCTTAATCCAAGGTTAAGAGTATGCTTTGTTTTGTTTGGGGGGCTGCATCCTGTGGTGCTCAGGGATTTGTTACTCCTGGCTTTGCACTCAGGAATCACTCCTAGTGGGCTTGGGAAACCATACGGGGTGCCTGGGATCAATCCTAGGTCTGAGGCATACAAAGCAATTGTTCTACCCCACTGTACGCTTGCTCCAGCCCTAAATGATTTTTAAGTACTAAAAATCAACTGTTATTTCTAAATAAATATACCATAAATATAATTTTATAATAAGACTTTATCAGTATAAAGTGTCCAACCCTAAAGAGTAATGCTTTCACATTGGAATAAATTGTATTTGGATTTTCCTCCTCAAACAGAACTCATCAAATTACTTATGTAAACTAGTAAGGCATAAACCACTTACTTGCCAGAAAATAGAAAGTGTTTTTTTCATACTATATATATATTTCATATATTCATTATATATATTTATCTGTTGTACTATAGAGAAAATAACCTTTAAAATGTTAAAAATTTAGTAATAATCACGGTTGTGTCTGTAGCAAACAGTGGGCTTCATTTTGCAGTGATAGTACAGAAAATAAAATAAAATTGGATTAGTCATTTGCTAAAAGGAAACAATGAAGAATTGAGAAATTAAATGGGGCTTTTCTTATAAAGGTTAGATATATTACATGCAGCAGAATGCTAAACCACTATAGTAGTTTGTCTGTAAAGAGAGTAGTTGTTACTTGTTTAAAATAAACTTTGAATCTTCAGTGAATAGAGATGATTTTGCAGCCATCAGAATCTCATTTTAATGATACTGTAACTCACCCTTATCATTTTCTTCTAAGTATTTGAATAGTACTGCATTCCTTTTCTTGTTGCTGTTGATATCTTAAAAGTATTTGTTTAGTCACTTGGTTAGTTGATCGCCAGCTTCCTTCACTATATATTAACTTCAATGTAGTCAGAATCTGTGTCTAATTTTGCTCACCATTGTTCTCCTTACATGGTGCCCTGCTATACAGTAGTGAATTTGTAATAGCTAATTTTTTTGATTACCTTGTGATAAAAATGTCTTCATTAATTAGGGTACTAGTAATGCGCATTAAACTCATGTCCTACCATCTGTATAAAATCTTAATCTTTTTAATCCACTAGTCTTATATTGGCATACTGATCGAACAAATCCCTTCGAACTAAGAGCACATAATAAAAAAGAGTAATATATTTAATTTCAGTTCATACCATTTTGTATTGCTTTCACTTGACTACAATTTTATAATTTGAATTAGTTATATTGTGTTAACCATATTGTAGAATGGTAAATATTTGACCCCTTATTTCACTTTGCAAGTAATTTTACTGTTTTTAAAAAAATTGTTCTAGGAGCCTTTTTGTAATACAGCAATCAGATAAACATTATTTTCATTTGGCTTCTCTTAAAAGGGAGAAGACGTCAACCGGACACTAGAAGGTGGACGGAAGCCTCTTCATTATGCAGCAGATTGTGGGCAGCTGGAAATCCTGGAATTTCTGCTGCTCAAAGGAGCAGATATTAATGTAAGCAATGTACTAAGGGGAAAAAATTCCTACTGTATGCTTTAGATCAGGGGTCCTCAAACTTTTTAAACAGGGGGCCAGTTCACTGTCCCTCAGACCATTGGAGGGTCTGACTATAGTAAAAACAAAACTTACGAACGAATTCTTGTTTTGTTTTGTTTTGTTTTTTGTTTTTGGGCCACACCCAGTGATGCTCAGGGGTTACTCCTGGCTATGTGCTCAGAAGTCGCTCCTGGCTTGGGGGACCATATGGGACGCCGGGGGATCGAACCACGGTCCATCCAAGGCTAGCGCAGGCAAGACAGGCACCTTACCTCTAGCGCCACCGCCCGGCCCCCTACGAACGAATTCTTATGTACACTGCATATATCTTATTTTGCAATGAAGAAACAAAACAGATACAAATACAATATGTGGCCCGCGGGCCATACATAGTTTGAGGACCACTGCTAGATGATTGTTTCTTACTAAAATAGTTACTTGTGGAAACCTCATTTTAAATAAAATCAATCTGAAATTATATCAAGTATTATGTTATTAGAAAAATAGGAGTAGTGACATTAAAAAATGTGAAAAATTTGATGAA
Source organism: Suncus etruscus (assembly GCF_024139225.1). Lineage (NCBI taxonomy): Eukaryota > Metazoa > Chordata > Mammalia > Eulipotyphla > Soricidae > Suncus > Suncus etruscus. The sequence continues at coordinate 145,215,421 of NC_064848.1, read as the reverse complement.
ATTGAGAATTTAGAACTCTTAGAAGGTTCTAAAGCAGCTTTAGAGTTTATGCTCTATAGGTAGCAAGTGATTGTCACCCTGAATTCATCTGATACTGGGCTGATGGAGTAGAAAAGTGGCCAGACAGAAGCAGCCATATCCAGGTTCTTGCTTTCTGTAACTTCTATATTTCAGAGTTTTGGGAAAGTATGTAAATGAGAAAAATATGACAGCAATTGAGATAAAGTTTTCAGGTGACACCATGTCAAATGGTGCAGTTGTGGCAATCTTGCTTCTTTATTAACTGTTCTAGATCTCACAAGCATTTCTGCAAATAGTGGGGAACCAAGAAAGAAGCTGAAAAACTAGTGACACACAGTAAATGGCAGAGCCCAGATTTGAGTTGAGATCAAAGTCCTGCTTTCTCCACTTCACTTGTGTGTACACCCAAGGAGAAATGGCCTGTGCTTGGGACGTGAGCTATTAGAGGTTAGAGACCTGTAGTTCTGTAAAGTGTTCTTGTGGAGGAAGCAAGTAGGGAAACTGATTTCAAAGGTTCCCCAGTTAGCTCTAAAGATTAAACTCTGACAGTGGTTAAAAAGATCCCCATAGTGGTTATTTTTTTTTATTATTCCTTTAGGCTCCAGATAAACATCATATTACTCCTCTTCTGTCTGCTGTGTACGAAGGTCATGTGTCCTGCGTGAAATTACTTCTGTCAAAGGTAAGGTCGTCTGCCAATTTTTTAAGTGTGTTTTGTTTTGTTTTGTTTTTGTATTACTTTGTGACATCGGGGTTAAAAAATTGGAGGCAATATCCAGAACTGAGATTTAAACTAGTGTTACTCAAGAGTTGGTTCACAAGCTGTATGCAGTTAATCTTAGGTTACGAACGACATATCTCAACCATGGGGGACCCCAGGATATTCCATGGGGACCAACCAGTCAGGTGAAGGTTGAGAAAACAAAACTAGAATAGAAATTAGAACGTCTCCTCAACCAAGAATATTTTTTTATTTAAAAGAAGGGAGTTGAACTGAGCATTGTATTTTTAATGTCCTTTTGAACTAGAAACAGTTATCAGACTGGGAGCCAGAGATACTACCGAGGTTATGGTATTTAACTTGTATGCAGCCTTTCTCCGATTTGACATTTGTCCTCTCATTCCCCAAGCACCAAAAGGTATGGCCCAAAATTGAAAAACAAAAAAAACTCTAGAATGGTACCAGGTTCATGGACTTTGACCAGCTCTGGTTTGAAATTTGTTATATTTCAGTTTTCCTTAGTAAATACCAAGCATAATTATTAGAAGTAGTTCATTCAGTTATATTGTGTTGTGCTTTGTTTTGTTGGCCACACCCAGTGGCACTTGGGGGTTACTCCTGGTTCTGTGCTCAGAAATTACTCCTGGCAGGTTTGGGGGGCCACGTGGGATGCCAGGGTTAAACCCAGGTTGGCCGCATTCAAGGCAAGCACCTTACCTGCTGTGCTAACACTCCGGCCCTAGTCGGCTCATTCCTTGATGTGATGAGATTGTGACAAATTTAGTTATCCAGTGTTTTCTGTTATTATATAGATTAGATGGAGTTTAAAATCCAGCCTCAGGAGTTAACTTTTCAGTTTCAAGCATTTCTAGGTTAAGTGGAATCTACAATGGTTGGAAGCTAAGTGACCTTCTTAAAATGAATCACCAACAGTGAGTGGCAGAAGGTTTAGCTGTCCATTCTCTTAAATTGGTGTGTTCCTGTAGGGATGACAGCATCAAACAAATGAAGTTGTCCAGGAATTCAAAGTACTATTACTGACACTGTAGCTTTTGTGAGCATGTTCTCAGCTGCCAGATCTCCCTTAAGCAGGAGAATGTGGGGGTGAGGTTGTGCCCACACTTGGTCCAGTAAAGTCCAGGTTATCGTTATCATCCCAAATACTAGCATCCCTAGAGTCTGGTCAGATTGGTGTCCTGAAGAGAACCGTAGAGGAGTGTTGAGGAAGGACCAACGGCAAAGTGGTGATCTCTGAGTGATGGTTGCAGTAGGTGTGACTTGGGCAGAGCAGGGATTTGGTCTGCCCTCTCCTCTCAAGATTGCCAGCATTCTGCTATATGGTCAGTGTACACATAATTTTTCATGGCTTGCTTTACATCTCTTGAGGAAGAGTGAGTCTATGGAGCTGGCCCAGTACAGACATGGTGACTGCATTTGTGGGCGTGGTTACAGCTGCCAGGCTTCCCAAAAGAAAGAAGATACAGGAGGAGGTGTCCCCCACTCATTCCAAAAAAGATCTGTCTTTTTTGCCTAAAATTTTAGGCACTTTTTATCTTATCTATCTTAATATTTGAATGTGGGGATTATTTCATTTGTTTTTGTTTGAGGGCCACACCTGATGCTCAGGGGTTACTTCTGACTCTGTGCTCAGGAATTATTCCTGGCAGGCTCAGGGGACCATATTGGATGCTGGTTATAAAACCTAAGCCAGCCACATGCAAGATGAGCTTTCTACCCACTGTAATACTGCTCCAAACTATTTTTGAATGTCTTTGGAGACAATATGAAAAGTCATTTATGTTTTATTTCATGCCCTCATATATTCAAGATAAAGTTTCTTTTCTCTGAAATTTGGAAGTGATCTTTCTATTCTTGCTAGATATGCAGTAGCATCATTAAAATTATATTTCATATAGCATAAGAAAAATTTAAGACCATTATCTATGAATTGAAAATTAACTAAAACTAACTACAGTTGCTATATCCAAATAATAAGATGAAATGTAGAATAGGTTGATGAGGCTTCTTGTCTTCCAAGAGTTAAGTGGCTGTGACGAGAATCTATTTTTTTTCTTTTCTTTTTCTTTCTCAAAGAAAGGTTGATAAAACAGTAAAGCAATGCTTAGCCCACCTGGTCGGTTAGGATCAACATTCTGTGCAGATGCTGCTGTTTGTATATGTCGTTCCCCAGAGCATAATTAGTGCTTCCTTTTGAGAAGCCAGAGTATACAAGAGAGTTGCTTGGCAATTAAGTTAGGAAAATGAGCTTTAAGTTCTGATCCTATAACTTAATAGCAGTCAATTACCTAACATCTGAACTCAACAGGAATTACTTGATGTCTTAGCATTATTCTGAATATATAAGAGGGTGCTGTCCCTGTGTTGAGTGCCCCTGACTGAATTGTACTTGTCTTTATGAGCAAAGTACCATTTCTCATTCTTATGTCCCTTAAGACTCTAGTTTAACTTTCTTGGAAACCTTGGGACAAGTTTCTTCTCTGAGTTTAGCTGTGCCTCCTAACAAAATTACTGTGAGAACAAATTGGCATAATTTATCTGCATATTATATTATAAAAGCAAAACTGTTAAGAAAGAGAAGGATCATTACATTTACTGTAGTGACTTTTAGATGCTATAGGGTATCCACATATTCTTTACTATTTCTCTTGTATCAACACATAAATGTTTTTTGTATGTGTTTGAATCTTTTGTTGTTGTGTTTGTTTGTTTTGGGGCCACACCTGAGGGTCATCAGGAGTTACTTCTGGCTCTTCACTCAGGAATTACTCCCAATTTGTTTAGGGAGCCCTATAGAATGCCAGGGATTGAACTCAGGTTGGTCGTGTGCGAGGCAGGTGCCTTACCTGCTATACTGTTGCTCTGGCACCTGTAGTTTGATTTTGTTTTTGTTTTGGAAACACTTGCTTTGTTCACTGGTTACTCCTGACAAGCTCAGGGAAACATTTGGGATGCTGGGGATCAAACTTGGATCAGGTCGGCCAGGTGCAAGGCAAACGCCCTGCATGCTGTACTATCTGTCTGACCCCTTGAAATCATTTTTAAATGTGACTTTTGTTTGTTTGGGGGTTATACCGGGCAACACTCAGGAGTTACTCCTGTCTCTGCGCTCAGAAATCACTCCTGGCAGGCTTGGGGGACCATATGGGATACCAGGCATCGAACCCAGGGCAAATGCCCTACCACTGACCACTATTACTCCAGACCCTAAAAGTGACTTTAAGTTGACTCCAAAAGTGTATTAGTAAACTCTATGGTTATAACATTAGTTAAGTGTGTTCATACAGATAAAAATTCTCAGGGTCAAGACAGAGAGGTCAGGTACAAAGGTTAAAGTACTTGTTTTGCATCCAGCTTTGCTCCTAGGTATTTCATGTGGTCCCAAGCACCCAGGGTGATTACTGAGCACTGCCTCATGTGCTCCAAAAACAAAACAGACAAAAAAATTCTCCTAAACTGTAAACAAAAACTCAGATCATGAGGTACAGGAGTTCTCTATGAACATTTTCTGAAACTATTCTAAAATATAAATGAATTCATTCAAAAGAAATGTTTTTAATGTTTCTGATATAGTGATAAACAGTGGTATGTACATACACAAGAACACTAACAGTGTCTTGTCTATAAGGGAAGCATTACCTTGATACTGTACACAAAGTAGGTTTTCTTTTTAACTTAGATGAACTTAGTCATACAGAGTAAGATTTGGTACTGAATTCATCTGCAATATGATGCAGTTGCAAATTTATTTTCACCTGCTTAGCAAGTGTTTACTGAGCATTTGTATCAGGCATTTATCTTCTGTGAAAGGGGGGAGCTGAATAGAACAAATCACCTGCCCTTAAGACTCAGCCTAATTCAAGACAGGAACAGATCTGCTAATATGACAAACTATGGTATGTGCTGTAAGAAATGCATTTTAACCACAAAACTCCTATGGGGCCGGGCGGTGGCGCTGGAGGTAAGGTGCCTGCCTTGCCTGCGCTAGCCTAGGACGGACCGCGGTTCGATCCCCCGGCGTCCCATATGGTCCCCCAAGAAGCCAGGAGCAACTTCTGAGCGCATAGCCAGGAGTAACCCCTGAGCGTCACAGGGTGTGGCCCAAAAACCAAAAAAAAAAAAAAAAAAAGATGATTAGTAAGGAAAACACTCATGGGTATCTGAAAACAAAACAAATCAACAAATGGGTCTACATTAAACTAAACTGCTGCACACAAAAAGAAACCAACAAAGGGGAATAAAATGGCTGCAAAAATGCCAGGTGTGTGGCTTAACAGTGAAAGCACATGCCTTACATGTTTGAGGACCTAGGATAGATCCTTATCTCCACCAAAAAGAAATATTCCCTTTCTTGGCTCTGGGGAGAATTCTGCTCAAAGGACTAGAGTGCATGCCAGAATCCAGATCTGATCTCTGGTTATGCACCATCCTCCAAGCACTGCTAGAAATAGCACAGAGCCAGAAGTAAGCCCTGGTATGGATCTAAAACCAAAACAAAAAGATAAAGAAATTTGCAAGCCATGTGTCTTCCATAAGCAATTAATGTCCAAAACATGTAAACAACTCACACAGCTTAATGACCAAAAAAACAAAAATGTTTTAAAAAACCCAGCAGTTAAAAGATAAGCAGCACAGTTGCTGTGGTGCCTGTGTTGAAAACATCAAGTTAGGAGTTCAGATTCGTGCTCTCACACAACAAATATATTATCTGATCCTCAGGACTAGAAGCAATTTCTAGCCCCACTGCACCCAGGTGTATGTAAACGCCACAAAGAAGGGTATTATTCCCACACAGCCCTAAGATGAGCACCAAAGCCAGCATCATAGCTGGAGGTAATAGCCTCTGCCAAAGAAGTGTGAGCTCTGCAGCTACCCCTGGTGAGCACCACAGCAAACTGCAACCATGGAAGCTGGGAATAACTGAAGATAGGTAAAGGGTCTGAATATGCAAGCACACACACAGAGCTTCAAAGAAGACATATAAGGCCAAGAAATATATGAAAAGATGCCCAGCATCACTAATCAGAGAAATACAAATCCAGAGCTGCATCATCAAAAATGAGATAACAAATGCTTGTCTGAGTATGGAGAAAAAAAGGAACCCTTTGGGCACTGTAATAAACTGTAGCTAAGACAGTGAATTATCGCACCATATAGATTCCTTAAGAAACTACCTAATAAAAATGTCAATTTGTGGGGCTGGAGAGATAGCATGGAGGTAAGGCATTTGCCTTGCATGCAGAAGGACGGTGGTTTGAATCCCGGCATCCCATATGGTCCCCGGAGCCTGCCAGGAGTGATTTTTCTGATAATAGAGCCATAAGTAACCTCTGAGCGCTGCTGGGTGCGACCCAAAAACCAAAATAAATAAATAAATGTCGATTTGTTACTGTGAATGTATAAAATCCCTTTGCAGGATCAGTATTCAGGCAGTTTAACTATAATCAGCACCTGCACAAAGCCTTTATCAAAATAATTAAATAACCTCATAGGTTTAAGAGTTCTATTCTTAAAATGTTATGAATCGAGTTGCCTAGTTGTATATTTTAAAAACTGCTGGTATAAAGCAAAATTGGATTGATTTAAACCAAGCTATGAAAAATTATGGGAACACCGGCCATACTGCAGAAAGCTGGCAATCTCAGGAGGAGAGGGCAAGCCAACACCTCCCACCACCCTGCCCCACCCCCATTCTGCCAAAGTCACACACCCAGGATCACTGCTTTGCCTATATAGGTACCCCCTGCTTTGCCACCACTCTATAATTCTCTGCAGTCTGACCAAATTTGGGCTGATATCACCAGGATTTTTGTGGAACAAGTGTGTGGGCACACCCCACCATGTCCCCAAAGTCGTCTCCTACTTGTGGGAGACCTGGCAGCTGAGAACGTGGTGCACCACAAAAGCCATAGTTATCAGAAGCAGTGCTTTGAATTCACAGACTCTACACCTACAAAGATGGCCACGTGACAGCTTCATTTGTTTGATGCGATCATCCCCATAGGAACACACCAGTTTAGTTGCCAATATGTAGTTGAGGTCTTTTAACGTAGAAACAATTGAAATACCTGGATGGTCAGCTGGCAACAAGAGCTTACTAAACCTTCTGCCAATGTCTTAATGACTTCATTGGAGACACAATGATTTCCACAGATTTAGCTGTTGCTATAGTGTGATTTTTTTTTTCTCCTTTGTAAATATTTTTCTATTCTTTTTAATCATTTTGCTCTCACTTATCTGGAAACAAATGTATTACAGTCAACTGTTATGTCTGCTCTTTAAATAAAATAAATTAAAAAAGTAAATATCCAGGTTTCAGCACCAAAAAAAGAAAAATAGATCGAGATAGATGAAATGAAGCCACAAGAATTATCTTTTTAGCTATATTGTGAACTTTTCAAAGTTGAAGAAAGCATGACTTTAAAATTTAACGTTCTTGATATTTTACAATGTATCAAATACATTATAATCAAATAATACAAGATTGGCTTTATCAAAAAGTTTGGAGCCATGTACTGGATATGAAGAATTATCGGTTAGGGGAGTGTAAACTTGTTTTGGGGGTGACACTAAAAGTACAGTAGAAGTGATGACAGTTATTTTATAAATCAAATAGGCAACTCGAATTTTAAGTGTAGTGACTTTGAAAATCAGGAAATTACTTGTTTTTTTTTTTTGTGGGGTTTTTGTTTGTTTGTTTGGTTTTTCGGGCCACACCCATTTGATGCTCAGGGGTTACTCCTGGCTAGGCACTCAGAAATGGCCCTTGGCTTGAGGGGACCATATGGGACGCGGGGGGGAGGGGGGGATCCAACCGTGGTCGCGGTCCTTCCTTGGCTAGTGCTTGCAAGGCAGGCACCTTAACTCTAGCGCCACCTCACTGGCCCCAGGAAATTACTTGTAATGCCACTGAAATCTAAGGTACTTGTCTTAATCTATTCAAGCCATTTAAGTTGGCCTTGTCCTCTGCCAGAAAGCCATTACCTGAATCAGATGCTAAATATAGGAAGATGAACCCTGCCAGTGCTGCATCTAATCAAATGTCAGAACAAAAGGTCCCTTATGTAAAAATTAGTGAAAATATTGTGCGTTTTGTGCTAAGGGGCAGCCTATTCATATGGCAGTGTTTTATTGATCAGTAATTTGTCTTCGGTAAACTATTCTATCCAGTTTTCTATTTCAGTACTGTTTCTTCAGATACATGTTATCGACTGCCTATTACTAATTCTGGGCAAGGCTGTGGGAGTTCAGAAAGTAATAGCTTGGGTGCTACTAACAGCATACTTACTAAATAGGATGTCAGTTACACGAAACAACCAGTGCAGCAAAGTGTTAGCTTGCTGTGACTGGAGTTCGTGTGTGAAAGAGCAGGAACCTGATGGGAGAAATTCACCTGTGGTTCTTGGAGTCCAGGGATCGTGTATTGTACATGAGGATTGCAGTACAACTTCACTTACTTTCCAGAGATGTAGCTTTCTAAAATAGTTGACACTGGTACGAAATCTTAAGAAACATGGATTCCAGAAATCTAATAAAGACTTGAGGCAGCATGCCAAGCTGAAGTAACAAGCATGGGGAAATGTCACAGGGGCAGAACAGAGAACACCATGCTTTGGGGTAAGGGAGATTGTTCAGCATAGCTGAATCAAAATCCAGAAGGGATTAGCAGGAAATAAAACCTCAGTGAATAGTGAGCGAGCAGATACTGCCATGTGTGTTATTATATTTATCTTCCATCTCTGGGGATGCCATTACACGTTTTCAGGTTGATGAGTAATAGTTTTGCTTTTTTCAAAAATCAGGTCACAATGTTCTGAAATAGACTGATGTAAGAAAGGGAAAAAAACTGTTGCATTAGAATCTTTATATGAAAATCCTGAACTAAGAAAGCAGTGAAAGGGCCGTAGCAATAGCACAGTGGGCATGGTGCTTGCTTTGCATGTGTTGACCAGGTTCAATCCCTGGTATCCCATATGATTCTCCAAGCCTGTCAGGAGCAATTTCTGAGCAAAGAGTCAGGAGTAACCTCTGAGCACTGCTGGGTGTGAGAAGAAAACAAAAGGCAGTGAAAACATACAGGACAAGTGAGAATGTTGAGGAGTAAGGTCTAGAAATTTGGTGACTGAATTAATGTGAGGAGTAAAAAAAAAAACTTCTCAACGTCTCTACATATCCGGAAGAAGGTGTGTTTGCCATTGTGACAGTTAACTGGGAAAGTAGCAGATTTGTTAGAGAAAATATCTTTTTAAGCAGAGGTCTTGAAAGTAGTCCAAGTGCTTAAGCACCTTCTTAGCATGTTCAGTCCCCAGTGATTCCCAGTCCTCTACACTGCTATTGGATGATACTATAGTGGAAATTTTAGGAATAATTGAGTTTTAGGTGTTTGTGGAACTTTCCGTCTTAGAGGCAGTATTTAAATACAAGGACTTTAAAAGATGAAGATTGAACATGATTCTGAATGAGATAGATGGTCAGAAGGAAACGTGTAGAGCAGCTACAAGGCATGCCAACTACCAGGGCCATGGAAAAGAGTAGCATATGAAAGATAGGAAAGGGAGAGGAAGGTGGATAGCAGGAGTTAATGTGTGAGAAAGGACAGGCAAGCCATAAAGATACAAAAAAACTTGGAAATCTGCTTTATGGGGACTTAAAAACTCTGTGGACATTATTATTTTTCACATCCTCCTACTGGTTAATTTGTCTCTCTCCCATGACTTTTTTTTTTTCTTTCAACTCTTTAACCCTTGTACAGTGTCTATACAGCAATTAATCATTCAACCAGTTGTCAAATGGTTGAATGAATTTGCCAGAGAAATGGGGTAAAGCATTCCCTGTGAACTCCTTTAGTGTGCAGGAAAATCTGGCACATAGTATATTCAGAAGTGTGAGAATTTGACAGACTAGTAATTGAAGAAACAGGGGATTTTGACCAGAGTTGGTCTGTAAAGGAGTTCTTAAGTTAAGTTTAGGTTATTTGGCCCTTAAGAACTCAAGTCTGATTGAGACAAGACATTAAGGCGACTAAATCTAAGGTGACTAAATCAAATCTAAGGTGACATTAAGGTGACTAAATCTTGGCTTGTATGGGAGCTCTAACACAGAGCATTCAAATAGAGAATTTGGCGAGTTCAAGGGATTCAGTCCTGACCTGGGAGCAGGTACCACTATGCACCAAACACTTTACTAGGAACAGGGGACAACATATACAAGATTCCTTCCTGGGACTTTCCTTCTGGTTAGGGAACGTCTTTTAAAGCCATAGACCAGTGATAACTTTTTTGAACCCGAGTGCCCAAACTGTCGCACAAAACCAAAGAATTTCCTCAAAAGTGCCAGCACGTCAATTAAACCTTAATGACAAGATTTATTATCTAAAAACTGCGGCACACGCCGATATCTTAATTGCAGACCTTCCTGTGTGCCAGCCGCAAGGCCTTCGCGTGCCACGCTGGCCCGAGTGCCATAGATTCGCCATCTTGGCTAGACGCAAAGGTTTGTGTGCACTGTTTCAAGACTGAAAAGCCATGTAATATGTGAGAAAAAAGCACTTCAGCTGAAACTTGAGAGCAAGCCCCAGCTCCAGACACTGGAAGATACAGAAGGAACCTCCTGTCACATCCTGAGCATTTGCTGGTGGGCTTTAAGAGTGTAAGAACCGGGCCCGGAGAGATAGCACAGCAGCGTTTGCCTTGCAAGCAGCCAATCCAGGAACAAAGGTGGTTGGTTCGAATCCCGGTGTCCCATATGGTCCCCCGTGCCTGCCAGAAGCTATTTCTGAGCAGACAGCCAGGAGTAACCCCTGAGCACTGCTGGGTGTGACCCAAAAAACAAAAAACAAAAAAAAGAAAAGAAAAAAGAAAGAGTGTAAGAACCAATTTGATGCACGTTCTTTAGCATTGTTTAAAAGGGCAAGTTTATGGTTGTAAGGAAGCAGAAAGTAAATTTTGCCACTGTTAAGTTTGCTTCTTGAACAGAAGCGATCATTTTTCCCATTATCCAACACAGAGAAATTCACTTCTGAAGCTAACTTAATTAGGGTCAGTCGTGTCAAATAAATCTAGTCATTGCTCATGTTACTGGCAAATTGTGAGCTACAGAGCTGTTTCTGCAGCTTAGAATTTGTAGTGCCTGAAATAACATTGTGGTTTATTTAAAGCAATGCCAACTGTTTGTGGGATTTTTTTCTCCCCTTCAGCAGAGTAGACTCTGTTAGTAAAGGAATGGTTTAATTCCCTGAGGAAGCATTAACCCAGACTAAGTATTGCCCTTTTTTCTCCTCTTTGTGGGGTTCACATGGTGATGGAGGCTCTTTTCCCTTTTTTTTTTCAGGGTGCCGATAAGACTGTGAAAGGTCCAGATGGACTAACTGCCTTTGAAGCCACTGACAACCAGGCAATCAAAGCTCTTCTTCAGTGATGGACAGATGGGCTGACAGCTCTCGAAGAATGACTCTCCTGTGGCCTCACACTGCTGCCTGTTTGTCTGTCACTCTATCTGCCAGCTTCTACAGCTCAATTCTTCTAGAGGGTCGAGGGGAGAGAGAAATTCATTACCCATCAGACTACCAGAAAAAAATATGAGGTGGAGGAGGGGAGAAACCATGATCGGGCTTTGATTAAGGTTCCTGATCAAGTCAGCCCCTTTTCTGTTTCTAATAAAATAGACAGCTCATGCTCAAGGCAGAGCCAGGACAAAACATGCGTTCTCATTTGACCTTTTTAGCTCCCCAGCTAAACTTAATAGATTGTGTCCAGGTCTGATTATACAAAGGCCAACTCTCCATATTCATTCGGTAGCCATAACTGCCAGCAGGAGTGGCTGTCGCAATCTAAACTTAGGGTGCTGATATAAGCAATTCGCTCTAGCCTTCTGCCTTAAGATGCACTCTACTCTATTGGGGATCCCCTGGCATCTCAGAGCGCTGCCTGTGGTTGGTGACCAAATTTTCCCTCGGTGACTCTCAGCTTTACGTGAAAGGTCAGTTAAGGTGAAAAGGGGTACACCCCTAAATTGCTAGATGACTGAACTTTGGATTTCCTCTCCCCTTTCACATGAGTTCCATTGGTCTTTACATAAAACTGACTCACTGTATTTATAAAATCTTAATTTTTGGAAGTCTAAAGAAGAAATAAATCATTCCTGTATGCTTTTTTTTCCTTAACCTCCTCTAGATTTAAGACATTTCTATAACACTGCAACACTTTCAAACTCCTGCTGGTAGTAGAAAAGGAGATTTAAAAATAGACTCATAGCCATAGCCTGTTTGTATTGTATAAGGAGTAAACGGTTGTCTTAGAAATCTATGGATTTTCTTCATTTGTGGTTTGAATGGACGGGCCTCAGTTAATGCTGGAGAATGTGAGGACAAGTTCTTTAGAATGCCTTTCTCAGACTCATCTTGGATGCTGATGATTTAATTGCACCAAAGCTGCCACTGGGTGAGATTTACTGTCTGAACAGACTTAACCCCATCTTTCAGAAATAGGCTTGTTACCAAGTTTCTCTTAAGTGTGGCAAGACTTCTGCTGAACATATGCCACCCCAGACTGCACACTTAACTTTTCTAATCATCACCTTAAAGTTCTTAGAAAGACAATGCCCCCAAAAAACCATGTTCTATGACCTTCAGAAATATTTAGCTATTTAGATACATTTTCAGATATTTATTTCATAAGACAGTGCAGCTTAAGGCATAGAACCTTAAATTTGCTATCTGACATTGAAAACATTTAAGATTTGGGGCCAGAGTGATAGTACTTGTATGTGGCTGACCCTGGTTTGATCCCCCAGTGTCCCATATGGTCCCCTAAGCCTGCCAGGAGTGATTCCTGAGTGCAGATCCAGGAATAACTCCTAGGCACCACCAGGTGTGACCTGAAAAACAAAATAATAATAATTTAAAAAGTCAAGATTTCTTTGAGTTGCCATCCATCTGATTACTAAAAAAGATTAGGGTCTTTCCTTAGCCAAATCATGCAATAATTGAATGTACCTCAAATTTTTAAAAAGTATGGGGGGGGGTGGGTTAGAGACTTGTACTCTGTGGATAGTCATTATTTTTTAAAGGCAATGTAGCATTCTTCAGCAGGGTTAAACAGTTTCAAGAACAGTCAGCCTGGTAATAACAAATTTTACCGACCAGTTGCTGATTGGTGTAGGGATAGTGTGTGCGTGCGTGTGTGCGTGAGCTCCATGAACCCTTTTTTTATCTTGTGACTTTTTCACTTACAACTAATTTAGCCTTGTAATTTTCCTGCAGCAAGAAAACAATCACAAAACAGTGATTTAAGTACTTTGACATGTTTGGCTACTGCTGCTGTCTTAGTGCAGGTTGTTTGAGTTGGATTAAAAATTAGTACTTGACTACATCACTGAACTGAACTATGGAGCTAATTCTCGTCGGGGGCAGTGGAGGGCACTCTTCCAGGCCATCAGAACAGTGATGAGGTGTTGGGTATCTTTGGTTTCCCCTCTTGCTGACATGTGCTATTAAAGGTTTGGATTTTCCCCCTCGGCGCGATTCTTTTTACCTTTCTTTACTTCCAGAGTATCTTGTAGTCGTTGGCAGAGAGTGTGCTGTCCTATCCTACCTGAACCTGGTCTGCATTTTTCCAGTCACTGGACAAGAAACCGTGTGATTCTGTACAGTTGATCCCAGTGCCCTTGTCATGCAGTAGAGGCTACTTCGCCTTCCCTTTTCTTTCTTAGCCATTTGTAAACCCCACAATTATGGAGCAGTTGCTTAAGAAAATAACCTCAAAATATAGAGTAGACTGACCAAGATGGTTTAGTTTCTTTTAAAAAAAAAAAACTCAGTTATTTATAATTATTTCTGAACCACTTGGCAGAGAAATTCACAACACTTAATGTTTATAGTTTTTGAGTAAAGGAAACTAAAATCATGTCTGCTTTTTAGTATCACATGCATTAATGAAAGATTAAGTAATTTTGTTCTCCACTATTTAACATCTCAGAAAAAAAGTTTGCATGTTCTGTAGTTTTGTATTAAGTCTTTCATTTTGTATGCACTATATCAAATAGTAACAGGTGACTTCTCTGTTACGTCAGCGTACTACCACCCCCCACCCTTGCAGCTTCAGGCTGGTATCTGTAGACTTGAAGTTCAAGTACAACACCTGAATAGTAGTGGTAGTACAGGCAGTTCTCCTGTGCACTGCTCACTGTCTAAATCCAGTGGACAACGAACAAGAGACATGGCAGTGTAGACACTGCCAGCAAGTGGGCCTATTAGTCATTTATTTTTCCCAAATAATGAGTTCTAAATTTATATGTATCTGTTTAATTTTCTTTCATAAAAACTTCTGCTGAGCTGCTGTTTTCTTCCCTGCAATATTGTATACTCGACTATGTAGAAGAAGTTGGTGAGAGTGCCCTCCTATATAAGCAACTGCAGTGTTTTGCATGCAAAATTTAAAAAAAATTGTTCTGATTATATTTTGTAAATGAAGAAACAATCATATCTTTCTAAGCAGTAATGGAGGAAGACCAGTACTTCGTGCATTTTGATATATTTGAGTTTATTTTTTCCACAATGTAATACTTTGGACACAATTAGGTTTCTCATAATTATCCTTGCTCATGTATATCTGAATGCTAAATAATACTGTGTTTAAGTTTTGTGCTGCAAGAACAAATGGAATAAACTTGAATTGTGCTACAACAAATGTATCTGGTATTTTTCTCCCGGGTGATTGTTGCCTGCCTTTTCCAATCTTCTCTCCAAGTATGCCAGATTTGATTGACTATCATTTAATGAATCTAAATTTTCCTTCTGTGCTTCTTTAAAAAAAAAAAAAAAAAGTAAAACTAAGAAGAAAATAAGAGCTATGACAGATTTCATTGAAACAAACCATGTTGCTCTACTATGCTTTTGTATCAGTCTCCTGATAGAGTACATACAGCCTAGTGATGATTAATGTTCTGTAATCCTCTTGTCTTACTAGGAACCAGGAGTAGCAAGCATATCCTTGAAGATGAGGAAAGTATTTCTTGTGAATTCACATTTCCTACAGTTAACTGTTTGCAGATTTTCCCCTAAATTTTATCACACTGTGAATTACCAGGTTCATAATACAGTTGTTCAGACATTAAATCTTCAAACACCCATGTTTGAACCATATCACAAACTCTACTGTTGCCCAACCACCACCCAGAATGAGGAGAAGAGAGGGTTAAAAACAGTAGCTCTCCATGGACCCGGAGAGATAGCATAGAGGTAGGCATTTGCCTTGCATGCAGAAGGACGGTGGTTTGAATCCCAGCGTCCCATAAGGTTCCCCAAGCCTACCAGGAGCAATTTCTGAGTGTAGAGCCAGGAGTAACCTCTGAGTGCTGCTGAGTGTGACCCAAAAACAAAAACAAAAAAAAACAGCTCTCCAGTAGTTATTTCCTATTTAAATGAAGCCTCTGGCATCAGGTAAATTGTTCTTTCTCCACATCTGACTTTAAAGCAGTTGAAGGGGTGAAAGGCAGAGGGTAGAGTGACCACAGTGGATGGTGAGGAGGCCCTTGTGGAGCTCCCCCCTGTACTCACTAATTCCTTGTCCACTGGGCAGGTGAGGAAGTGAGGCTTCAGGACCACCTCTGAACACTATATGGGCAGGGACATGCAACTGGGCCTGCACTAGAGTTTTTGCTAAGTTGCCCTCATGGCCACCAGGAGCCAAAGTCCTATTCTCCACTTTTTGTTTTTAAGCCTTATTTATTAATTCATTGATTGATTGGTTTCTGGGCCACACCCAGCAGCGCTCAGGGGTCCCTGTCAGAAATCATGGGGGGAGGGGTGGAGAGATAGCATGGAGGTAGGGCATTTGCCTTGCTTGCAGGAGGACAGTGGTTTGAATTCCGGCATCCCAAATGGCCCCCCGAGCCTGCCAGGAGCTCTGAGCGTAAAGCTGGGAGTAACCCCTGAGCACTGCCAGGTGTGACCCAAACCCCCCCCCAAATCAAAAGCCAAAAAAAAGAAATCACCCTTGGCAGGCTGGAGGACCACAAGGGATGTCAGGAACTGAACTGGGTTCCTCCCAGGTTGGCCACATGCCAGGCAAATGCCCACCGCTGTGCTATCTCTCCGGCACCCTACTCACCACTTATTTTTTTAATAAAATCTTTATGTAAGCACCATAATTACAAGCATGTTTGTAGTTGGGTTTCAGTCATAAAGGGAACACCCCTTCACCAGTGAAACCTTCCCACCACCAATGCCTCCTCCCTCCTCCCTCACCCCTGCCTGTATTCGAAACAGGTATTCTACTTCTCTCACTCATTAACATTGTCATGCTAGTTGTTAATATAGTTATTTCCCTAACAGAATTCACTCTATGTGGTGAGCTGATTCTTCTGACCCTTAAACTCTAATGTTTCTGGCCTTATTACAATAATGTCATTGAATTTTAAAAAAAAAACCATAGATGAGACTATTCTCTTTCTCTCCCTATGACTTATTTCACTCAGCATAATAGATTCCATGTACACTTTTTAAGGGAGCTGAGTGCCTCCATGGCCCAGGAGTTAAACAGATAGTTCTTATCTTGCTTTACAAAGTAACAGCTGCCCAGGTCTTAAGATTTGAAGTGCATGTGTTCCTAAGGCCCATTCATGCTGCAAAATGTGGACACAGTGGCATCATCTTCTCATCCTTTTCATAGGCCTTTTTCTTCTGTTTGAAGTTACCATTGGTCCTGTTGTTCATCTCACTTTAGTAGCAGTGAGTTAAAGTCTTGTTCCATGTTATTATGAGTAATTCTTTACATCAGGAAGTGAAATTTAAAAAAAAATTAAATCCCAGGCATTGCCACCTAGCCACAGGCAACCATCCCTCAGGATGCCTTGCTGTGGTCTAGTGGAACAGGAACCAAAAAGGAATTCTTTGCATTCAGGGATGTTTCTCAAAGGGAGAGTAACTGCTTTGTAGGTACTGTGATTTTATTCCCAGTGACACCCCTCCCCCATATAGGATATGATCCCATTGGGATCCTGGATGCGACAGCCAAGTGACCCCCAGACAATGGCAGTAATGAAGGGGAATTTGTTTTAAGTTTTTAAAAGTACAATAAAGCCAGAGAGGGTATAGGATGGGGGCATACTCCCCAAGGACATAAACCCAGTGCATATGTTTGGGTTATATGGTCCAAAGAAATTATCTTTTTAAAAGATAAAATTCTCAAATTTCAGAAGATTCCAACAGTGTCACTTTAAAATGAAACTCAGATCTATACACAAAGTTTAAAAAAAATTGAAAGTATATATATGCACACTTAAGTTCATTGCTACATTTAGTATAATAGCCAAGATATGAAAATAATCTAAATGTCCAGTTACAGATTAATGGATCAAGAAATTGTGGTTTACCTACAATATAATACTATGCAGTTCTAAGAAAGAAAATCATGCAATTTGCAGCAAGATGGATATGGTGGATGAAGTCAGAAGGAAAAAGATCCATACAGAATGATCTCTTCCCTATGTGGGGCCTAAAGATACACAGCAAGACAACTTCGGAGACCTAATCTACACAGTAGAGTTAGGGTGTTGGAATCCTTGTGGTATGGGTAATGGTTATTGGAATCATGTTAAAATTATATATATGAGAAACCATTATTAATAGTCACTATAAACCATAGAATCTCAATTTAAAAATAAAAACTAAAATGAGGCCTCAGGGCTGGATTGATATTTCAAGGATTGAGGCACTTGCTTTGCACACAACATATCCTGGTTTGGACCCAGGTCCCCACAGTCTTTTGGCTTGGAGTCAGTCAGTCAGGATTAGTTCCTGAGTGCTGCCGATTGTGACCACTCAAAAATAAATAAAAATACTTCACTAATAAATTACTTAAGAGTTTTATTTTTTAATTAGTACCTTTTAAGGCCAGAGTAATAGTGCTGTGGGTAGGATGTTTGCCTTATATGCAATTGACCTGGATTTAATTCCTGGCTCTCCTTATAATCCCCTGAGCCCAGAGACAGCCAGGAGTAAGCCCTGAGCACTGCTGGGTGTGGCAATAAACAAAGCAAAACAAAATAACTCTAGTACCTATGGTACAAAATATTTTCAACTTTACTGACATAGTAGCTATTTGATTATAAGAGTTACTTCATGCCTGCTAAGTTACAGAGCAATAGAGGAAGAGAACTATTAACATATTTTTCTCACCAGTTATTTGAATTTAAGGTTGCCTCTCTGACATATTTTAAGAAAAATTTTATTGGGCCTGGAGAGAGAGCACAGCGGTGTTTGCCTTGCAAGCAGCCGATCCAGGACCAAAGGTGTTTGGTTCAAATCCCGGTGTCCCATATGGTCCCCCTGTGCCTGCCAGGAGCTATTTCTGAGCAGACAGCCAGGAGTAACCCCTGAGAACCGCCGGGTGTGGCCCAGAAACCAAAAAAAAAAAAAAAAAAAAAAATTCTATTTAGAATTTCACCATGTCATTAATCCATTTCACCATCTTTTCTTCCAAAAAATATGTCTATGCTTTGAAGTAGACTAACAAGTATTTCTTGTTAAGAAAAACAGTATTTAATAGGCTAATGATGTGAAAGGGAATGGTGTGGAAACATCCCAGGTGCAGGATGCCTTCTGTATGGAGAAACACTTCTGTTCTCACGGTGCCTTATGTATCACACCCGCCCAAACACCACCCTACCCCACACACATACATATTCTTGCTCTAAAGGGCCCCAAGTGTTAGCAAACAGAGAAACAGGAATCCTGAATCTGGTAAATACCCTGGTGCTCACCATTGGCTGAGCTAAAATGTTTCCTGGGAACTCAGAAACAAATTCTGACACCAATTATCAAGTTCCTTGTATACATAAATAAACTCTCTGACAAAATGAAGGCATTAAAAGCTCCTCCTTGCCCAATCTTATTTGTTCCCCTTGCTGCTGCTCAATGGGCCAACTAAATTCAGTTAAGATGACCCAAGCCTCAGGCCTGGAGAGATAGCACAGCAGCGTTTGCCTTGCAAGCAGCCGATCCAGGACCAAAGGTGGTTGGCGTTTGCCTTGCAAGCAGCCGATCCAGGACCAAAGGCGGTTGGTTCGAATCCTGGTGTCCCATATGGTCCCCGTGCCTGCCAGGAGCTATTTCTGAGCAGATAGCCAGGAGTAACCCCTGAGCACCGCCGGGTATGACCCAAAAAAAAAAAAAAAAAAAAGATGACCCAAGCCTCAGAGACAGAAGATCAGCTGATTTAGCTTAGACATACTGACTAAAAAATGCTTCTAAATTATATCAATCAAGAAGAAACTACTCAGAGCCCTGATTTAACATTGATCCTGTACAGAAAAGAGGGGTATAAATGGTCCAAGATGTTTAAAAGCTATGTTTTGAGAAAGTATTAAGTTCTAAGAAATTTGAAAACCTCCATTTTTAATCCCAATAAGATTTCAATAATATATTTATGTAGGGAAAGGAGATACACAAGAATATTTAGAAACAGGTATTGCATATTTGCTTGATATCATTTTTCTGTATCTAAACTTTTAAAAACTTTGTTTTCATTCATAAGGCGATAATCCCCCACAGAAATTGTATTAAATCTTGTTTATAAGCAAGCACAGAAAAGCTAGGTGTGAGAGACACAGCAATTACAAGAACTCCAAAACTAAGATGGCTCCCACAGCTGGAGGGCAACTAGGCTTCAGCCCACGTTTAATGCCCAACGCTACATGATCCCCCAAAAAGGACTGATACGTGGTTAGACCCAGTACCATCACATCTCCTAGTGCACCCTCCAAACACTAAGGCCTGCAGAGGTGGTCAGTATTACTGCCAAGCATAGTCCTGGTCCCTGCAACACTGGCTTCAGCCATTGCTTCCCCCTCCAAAAAAAAAAAAAAAAACCTCCAGCACCTTTTCTGAGGAATGGCTTCTAGACCCACATCTTCTTTGAAATTTCCCACAAGCTCTGCTGAGCAGTACATAGCCAGACTGTTCTGTTTTTCTTGAAATTTTTAGTGCTGGGAATGGAAACCAAGTCTCCTGAGCAGAAGGTAAGCACTTTGCCATTATTTCAGGGGAAATGAGGTGACATACATGGGGACCACTCCCAGTAATTCTTAACCAACTGAGCCAGATGATCCAAGGGCCCCCCAAGATACCCTGTAGAACCAAGGCTGGAGGAGCTGCTGTGGTGCTGGGGGTCAAATTTGGGGTCCCACACATGCAAAACTCTGCCTATCCCTAGTGCTATTTCCCTAATCCCTCATTTCTTTAAATCTCCCCCCCCCCCAGCACACACATATTCCAAACATACTCACTAATCATTTAATTCTGCAGTAGCCTTTACCCATAATCTAGAGAGCAAGCTATGAGCTACATTCCCAGGACCAATGTTGCATCTGTACCAGGTCACATACAGTGGCATTTTATAGATACCAATGGATATTTCATACCATTCATTTCAGAAACCCAGCCTCCAATCCAGGGAAAACCATATCTGCATTCTTTAAAAACAAAGCAACATTCACTTTTTTTTGTTTTGTTTTGGGGCCACACCCGGTTAGGACCACACACTCAGGGGTTACTCCAGGCTCTGCGCTCAGAAATCACTCCTGCTCGGGGACCATATGGGATGCTGGGGATCGAATTGGTGTCTGTCCTGGGTCAGATGTGTACAAGGCAAATGCCCTACCATTGTGCTACCACTCCAGCTCAGAATACTCACTTCTGAATTACCTTAAAGCTCTTCCCACAAATGAATTCAAAGAGCAAACAAAATTCTGTCGCCAGTAACCTCACTAATAAGTCAATTGAAGAAGCTATATTCATCCCCTATGGCCCACCCAAAAAAGGGTCCCCACCCATTTCCAGTCCCCAGACCAACTAACTATTCACACACTAGACTGTTGTTACCTTGGTAATGGAAGCCCGGTTCTTTTTATCTGTAGGATGTTGTCACCACTGAGAATCCTGGCAGCTTTCCAAGCCATGATTTGTCACCACTGACACCAGTGGGGAGCCTCTGTCCCCTGCTTCCCTCCAACCTTCCAGGTGCCAGCTCCTGCCAGGAAGCAGGCAGACAAATGAGCTATCTCCAGCCTCCACACATCTGGGCAGCTTTAAAAACATCTGCACCTGCAGGTCAAAGACCCCTTTTGAGCAAGTGAGTCAATCAAATGTCCCACATACAGATATGGGGAGACTGCAGGAGTCTTGGAATGACATGGTGGGGTAGGGGTGGGTGGGTCAGAGCCCAAGGAAAGGCTCAAGGAAGGTCATAGCTGCTGCACTGTGTCTTCCTACCTCTACCCTTCCACCCTCCTCACCTTGCACCGCATTCTCTGAAAAAGCAAATGAACCTGGGCCCTCTTAAAATACTCGCTCTGCAAATCCTCTAGAGGTTTCCAGATTAGATTGATTGACTAGAGGTCAAAGAAGGAAAAGTGGGAAGGGCAGACCTTAAGTTCCACACAAGCTAAGAACTAAAACATCAGCAACTGTCCTGAGGTCTGCAACAAACAGAATAGGCAAATATGAGGCAAATTGTGTTCTCCAGAAAGAAGAGGGAAAAGAGATGAGTTCAGAGAGTCATGGTCTTAGCAGAATAAGGAACAGAATTCTCCTTACAAAAACTGGGAGGGTAATAGAGGAAGTGCTCCTCCCAGTCAGGGACAGTGCCCATAAGAGCAAGAGCTTTGCCTACTGAACTTCCCAGAGGAAATATCTGAGGAATGTTCCCTCTGGCTTCTGTCAGGGAGAGGGCAAAAGACCTTTCTTGAGTTATACTCTGGCACCATGTTGTTATCCACAGAGTGTGCCCTTGGGAGAAACTAGTTAACTGGAGCTCAACCTGTTGGAGGCTATGAAAGACTGCCCTGATAAGGCAAAGAGGCTGCTCCGACGCCTTTGTAGCTCTCCTGTCCCACTGAAAGAAACTGGGACCGAGAGCTCATCCTTCTCTCAAATCTCTACATTACCGAGGCCTAGTTACAGTGGTTACTCCTCTCTGGCAGCCAAGGAAAGATTTATAAGTATATCAAAAGGATATTATTGTCTCTGGGTATTATTACCATACTGTCTTTTATACCCAGAGACAATAGAGATGAGGTTTTAAAGGACGAGCTCATGATATGAAGCTTCCCACAAAGATTTGTGAGTGCAGTTAGAAAAATAACTATACCAACAACAAATGGTAGTGAGTGAGAGAAATAGAACGTCTGTCTGGAATATATAGGCAGGAGGTGGGGGAGGAGGGAGATGGGGGGCATTGGTGGTGGCCAGAAGTTTGCACTGGTGAAGGGGGGTGTACTTTTTTATGACTGAAACTCAACTACAAAAATTTTTGTAACCATGGTGCTTAAATAAAGATATTTTTTATTTTAATATGTTTTAAACACCTTGGTTACAAACATGATTGGTTAGGTTTCAGTCATATCAGATGACACCCCCCTCCATCACCAGTGAAACATTCCCATCACCAATGACCCAAATATCCCTCCTCCCCTCCCCGCCCCTACCTGTACTCTAGACAGGCTTTCCACTTCCTCATATATTCTCATTGTTAGGATAGTTCACAATGTGGTTATTTCTCTAACTAAAGGATATTATATTTTTAAAAAATGTATGTCAAAAGAAAAAAAAATCACAACTTACAGAGGCAGTCTCAAAAACAGACATGGCTGAGGTGTTGGACTGAAAGAACTGGAAATTTAAAACAATGATGATGAATAAACTATAATAAGCTTTATTCAATGAATAAAGTGGACAGCATGAAGAACAGATGGGCAACGTCGGCAGAGACGGAAATGGAAGGAATCAAAGGCATGCTAGTGTCACAAACACAGTCATAGAAGAAAGAAAGCCTCCGGTGGGCTTGTTATTAGCACACAGACACAGCTGAGAAGAAAAATCTCTGTGCTAGAGGATAATCAGTAGAATCATTGAAAACCAAACAACAGAGAGGGGGAAAAAAGATGAAGAAAATAACATAATATTTATTTAAAGCCTGTAGAAAAACTCAAAAGGTGTAATAGAAGCAGGAAAAGAGAGAATCAGAACAAACATTTAAAGCAATAATGATTGAACATTTCTCCCAGTCTTATTATTTGAGAATAAAGCACAATTCTAGGAAGCTCAGAGAAATTTTTTTAAAAAGTTCTTTATTTTCAAGCAAGAAAAATGCAAGCAGAAACCATACCCTATAACTAAGCATATCACTTTCAAATTAAATAAAATCAAAGATGAAAAGGAAATTCTGAAGGAATCTTGGGTGGAGGGGGAAGACAAATTTTTATCTACAGCAGAACAAAGATAAAAATTTCATTCAACATTTCCTTTGAAACTATGCAAGCAAGAAGATAATGAAATGAAATATTTCCCAGTGCTGAAACAAGAAAAGTAAGAAAACGAAAAAGCTAAATAAATAGGGCACGGAGAGATAGCACAATGGTGTTTGCCTTGCAAGCAGCCGATCCAAGACCAAAGGTGGTTGGTTCAAATCCCGGTGTCCCATATGGTCCCCCGTGCCTGCCAGGAGTTATTTTATTTCTGAGCAGACAGCCAGGAGTAACCCCTGAGCACCGCCAGGTGTGGCCCAAAAACCAAAAAAAAAACAAAAACAAAAACAAAAAAAACTAAATAAATAAAAAGTAAAAAAAAAAAAAAAGAACCTAAACTTTTCCTCCTTAGGTGCAAAAAAATGCTTCAGGAAAAATAAGAACATTCTTAGACAAATATTGCAAAAAATATACCAGAAAGTTCTTCGGAAGAAAGAAAATAATAAAGAACATAAATTCTCTCCAATAAAATAATAGCACTAAAGAAGGGACTAATGAAGATTAAAAAAGTAGGGGGCTGGAGTGATTGTGTAATGTATAGATGTTTGCCTTGCACATAGCAGACTCTGGTTGAAATCAGGCATATGTTCTCCCAAGCAATTCCTGAGTGTAGTGTCAGAAGTAACTTCTGACATTACCAGGTCTGACTCCCCTGAAAAAAAAATTTTGGTTTCTCTGTTTTAATTAATGTAACTGACATCTTGCTCAAAATGATAATAGCAATAATATACTTGGTCATGTACATTTGTGCATATATGTAACATATGTGTGTATATTAAATATGTAAAATTAATGACAGCAATAGGGATGAGATGAATAAATTATTTTATTAGAAGACACTCAAGCTGCCTATGTAATGAAATCATGTTAATTGAAAGTGGATCAGTGATCAGTTGTAAACATGTATTTTAAACTCAAGGCAAACCATCAAGAACGTTTTTTCCAACTATAATTGATATGCTAAAAGAAAGAGAAAATGGGATCCATTAAAGTACCTATATTCAGGTCCAGAGTAGAAGGAAGAGACCACACAACTGGAATAAAGTTTAATACTTTAATTCATCTGCCAACAAAGCCCCCATCCTGGCCAGCCAGGGCCCTCTCCCGAAGGAGATGAACCTTGCCCAAGGTCATGAGGAAGATTATATAGCAAAAGGAGAAAGGGAGGTTCCAGCTTTCTGATATCTTAAAAATGATTGGCTATTATCTAGGGGTACCATCCTATTGCTCATTTGTCCTCCCCTGATAGGGGACCTGGTATGGCCAGGTAGCTTGGGGCAGTGCCTGTGGAAATAGACTTGTGAAAACCTAGCATGTGGTTTATACCATGTGGTTCTCACAAAATGGTCTCTCCCTGCTCAGAACCTGAGAAGCCTGCCATGTGGCTTTTACAAAATGGCGGCCTTCTTTGTTCAGAACTCAGATCCCAACATCCAAAGCAGAAGACAGAAATAGTAACAAAGAATAAGGACAAAAAATGGAAAGTAGTAATAAACACAGTAGATGTTAGTCCAGATATATCAATAATCACTTTAAATGTCAGTGGTATGTGCTCGCTTCGGCAGCACATATACTAAAATTGGAACGATACAGAGAAGATTAGCATGGCCCCTGCGCAAGGATGACACGCAAATTCGTGAAGCGTTCCATATTTTAAAAAAAATGTCAATGGTATAAATGCGTCAATTAAAAAGTAGAATTTGTCAAGTGGATTAGAAACTCAACACTATATGTTGTACACATAAATTCACTTTAATTATAAAGATAGATAAAAATTTTTAAAGTAAACAAAAAAGTCATGCTAGCACCAAGAAAAAAAATTTACAGCTTATCAGCAAGTTTTTGGGTATTTTTGTTTGTTTTGGTTTGGTTTGGTTTGGTTTTGGTTTTTGGGTCACACCCGGCAGCGCTCACGGGTTACTCTGGCTCTACACTCAGAAATCGCTCCTGGCATGCTCAGGGGACCATATGAGATGCTGGGATTCGAACCACCATCCTTCAGCATGCAAGAGGAACGCCCCACCTCCATACTATCTCTCTGGCCCCTTATCGGCAGTTTTTATATTCCACCAAATGCATTAGAGAAAAATAGAAGAAGCTAAGATTAGTTATATGAATAGGAAAAGAAGAGAATATTTTGCAGGGAAATACATTTTAGAAAGTTGATATTGAAGTATAGAGTGGCTAGAAATAGTGAGGGCTGCCTAGATAATTTGGTCCATTTCTCAGTGACTTTCTAATGCAAAATACCTTACACATTCCCAAAGTAGAGTGACAACGATCTCACAGCTTTGAGAATGTGAACTGGCTGGATTGAGTTTGCCTTAGGAAAGCTCCTAAGTAAAAACATCACAACCACAAGTAAACACCCACATCCTCCTGCATTTTCCTCCCTTGTCATTGGCTTTGTACTTCCTATCTGTTCCCTCATCACATCACCCTGGAATCCAGGATGTTTGCCTTTTAACTGGAACTAAATACTCTTCTGGATTCGATGATCCCAAGTGTAGCAGTGGAGGTGAATCTAGGTAAAAACCTAAACAGAAGTATTTTTCCCCAATTTCCTTTTTCCTAACCTCTTCCTTTGTTATGTAAAAACACACTGGATGATTGCTTTTGTATTTGAATTGACCTTCCCCACCTGAGATTGGGGGTTGGTTGGAATTAAAAAAAAAAAAGGGACTGGCTTTGGATTCAGAGAAGAGAATGAGCACATTGCATAGGGAGCTCATGGCAGAGGCTGCACATGGCAAAGAAAGGTAAAAAGCAAACTAACTCCAATAAAACTTTAACTCAATGGTAGACCCGTCTGCCTGAGGATTAGAAACACAGTGCCTGGGGCAGGCTCACCTAATGCATGTTTATATTTTTATTTAACATAGCAGGCTGTCTTGTTTTCATTTACATAACTTTCTGGAAGTCACAGAATTATGAACAAAAACAAAGAAGAATCAGAAGGGGAAAAAATGTCAGTCAATGGCACCCCATTAGTAACAAGCAATCCAGCACCAAGATCTACTCTAACAAAAGGAGCCAAAGTTCCTTGCAGAAGATGAGTGGACAAATAAAATGGGTTCCATCCACACAATGAATATCATCCACCAGCTTTCAAAGAAGAGAACCCTGAGACATTTCTACAGCATGGGTATACCTTGAAAGCATTATGCTATGTGAAATAAGCCAGACACAAAAGAATAAATATAGAATTTGTAGTATTTGTAATATTAATGAAATATTTTGAACCAGCAAGTGCTGATAGACAGATTAGAAGCTACACAGTTTGACTGTGACCAAGGTGAAATGGGAATTATTGCTTAATAACTATATATATATAAATTTCTGTTTGGGATAATGAAAAATGTGGTAAGAGTGGTGATGATTGTAGATAGATAGATAGATAGATAGATAGATAGATAGATAGATAGATAGATAGATAGATAGATAAATTTTTGGGTCACACCCGGCTGTGCTCAGGGATTACTCCTGGCTCTGCACTCAGAACTTGCTCCTGGCAGGCTCGGGGGCCATATGGGATGCAAGGATTCAAACCGGGGTCTGTCCTGTGTTGGCCGCATGTAAGGCAAATGCCCTACCACTGTGCTATCGCTCTAGCCCCATGATCGTAGTGTTAGGGGAAAATTTATAAAAATAGATCTTATAATAACTCATATTTGTGATAAATGCTTTCTCCACCCTCCTTCTTGACCCCCCACCTTGAGGCATCAACAGCCTGCTGCCATCAGCCAATGCCCTTCCTAAGAAGAACTTGACATATTTGGGCCTTATTTGAAAAAGGACAAGCTTAACATCTGATTGGACATTGTGTTTAAACCTGGAATAGGGATAGGCCTAAGGTTTCTTAAACCTATGAAAGACATTTTCCTAGATTACCTGGGGCTTCGGTTTCAGTATGCATGGCTGTTCCCGGAGCTCCAGAGCTCTGGAATAAACCCCTCTTTGCTTTTACATTCTGTGAAGGTATGTTTCTTGGTGTTTATTGAGACAATGAGCTTTTCCCGGACATTGGGCTTCCCTAAACTCTGGGCTATCTCGGACCTTGGACTATATTTTGAATATACATAATGTAACAGACATGTCACCTTTAAAATGGTTTCCATGTCATGTTATCTGTAGTAAAAATTTGACCACTATCAGCAACAAAGGTGATTGGGAAGCTCCCATTGGTAGGTCTTATTGTAAGTTGGGTCATTATAGGAAGTTCAGGCAAGTCTCTTAGTTTCTTTAGATTGAATTGGACTATGTAGTAGAGGTCTTTGGATTGGTCCTCATTTTGCCTTCTAATTAGAGGTCTCTCAGTTGGTTCCTTTGGTTTTCTTGTTAAAAAGATGTTAAAAAAAAAAAAAAGATGTTTCCCCATTGCCTCCTCATCTGACTTTTCCCCCTCCTTTTTTTTTGGGGGGGGGGAAGCTTTGTTTATCCCAATAAAGGCTACTCAGGAAGCTTGGAGTTTCCACACGGTGTAGTTTGTATGCAAATAGATTGAGGTGTTAGTTTCTGCCAGCTATACCTTCCCAACTGTGTGTGGATTATTTCCTGCATCGTAATTGCTGCCGGATCTGCGTCTCTTTTCCTACTTGGACAAGGAGCATGGAAATCCCTTACCTCCCTGGAGATTGTGGAACCCACAACCCACCAATTCATGCTGGACAAGTGAAGATTCTTCCTTATCTTGCCTGCAGTAGATACCCTTGGTTGCTGGTGTTTGGAGAGCAAGTGAGTAAGAAGTTCATGTCATTTAATGCCAATTGAGTTCAGCATGATTTCTCTAAGTCTGCAATGATTCATGCCTTCAACCACAACTTCTCTTATCTGATCCAAAGGTCTCATCTCTTTGGAAAGTGCTCTTTCTGGCTGTGGGCAAAAAAAGGAAGCAGAGCACTCACTTGTCCTGAAAATTAATGCTTTCTAAACCCATTTCCAACCAACTGCCCTATATTTATACCATTCTCCATCCTTATCTCAGAGTCTCCTGGTTTCTATAATGCACATGAATAAATGCCTCTGGGGAGTGATTGCCATCCTGAAGACAGAGAGACAACAGAGTTATCCATCTCCTGGGCCATAGAGATAACAGTTAAGGAACTCATCCTGCATGTGAGTGACCCCAATTTGATCCCTGGCACTGCATAAGTTCCCCTGAGCACTTCAAGGAGTGATCCCTGAGCACAAATCCAGGAGTAATTCCTGAGTACTGCCGGGTGTGACCCTAAAACCAAAACCAAAAGAGAGAGAGAATATCTTACTGTTTTTCTGTTTCTTCCACTGAGCCTTCACAATTAGATTTTGTGTATTTAGATATATTCCAAAAAAGTCTGGTGCTTTATTTTAATGGAAGGGTGTATCATACATGTTCGTGCTCAGCTGTCATTTCTGGGATCATGTGTAGTGTCTGTATTAAACCTAAGTTCCCTGCATGCAAAGCTTGTGTTCCAGTCCTTTGAAGCATCTCTCCAGCCCTCTATTTGCTCTTTTAATGAAATTTAATTTCATCTTTCTTTTTTTTATAACAAAATAGTTCCCACTTTATTGTATTGTTGGGAGATTTTCATATGCCTCGTCAAACACCATCTCCTTAGAAATCTCTTGTGCAACCTCACTTCAGATCAGCATTTTCTACTCTATTCTGACCACTGTGATTAGAAAGATTATGACTCCAAGTAAGCCGTCAGAATGAAATCTATTGAGGACACTCAAATCACTTCAGCAAACTCTTCACTGAGTGATTTGATGTGCTAGCTGTTCCTTTCTTAGCTAAGAATGATTTTCTTGCTTCTGGGGCTCATTTCTACCTTAGACACTCAGTGCACCTTTGTAAACTAAGCATCAGAAATAGTACCACAAGGTGGAAATACGTAGGGAAGAGAGGGTGGGGTTAGGGGAGCAAGACAAGGACTTTCCTAAATAAGAGGGTAGTCAGGTGTGAGGTCTCCATAACAATCACCTCTGAAGCTCCCAGAGCCCTGAATCAGCTAGCTGGTATGGAGGGCAGTGTGAGAAGAAGGCTGTTCCTCTGCAGAAAAAAAAACTTCTCTGTGCCCACATAAATGGTACACAGTCTTGAAATCAAGGTGTTTGCTTGACTCCAAGTTAAACCCAAAAAAACAGACCACACCTGCCTCCCACTCAGTTGCACATTCATCTCCACCTCTAAGCCTGTGAAAGTAATTTTTTTTTTGATTTTTGGGCCACACCCGGCGTTGCTCAGGGGTTACTCCTGGCTGTCTGCTCAGAAATAGCTCCTGGCAGGCACGGGGGACCATATGGGACACCGGGATTCGAACCAACCACCTTAGGTCCTGGATGGGCTGCTTGCAAGGCAAAGGCCGCTGTGCTATCTCTCCGGGCCCTAATTTTTAAAATTCACTTTTCCTTCTTTCTTCCTGGATCCTACTTTTTTCCTGGAAGGTAGGGACATTGTTTAAATTACACCCTTCCACATCCCACTCCCTTAGACAACCTCTCTTCTTTGTCACTTATCCTCTGGCCCTTTTCACGTATCATCTTATCTCATGGCTTCTCTATTCTAATGGTCTCATCTAGCCTTATGGTCCCATCCAGACACATGGCTCCATTCAGTCTCATGATCCCATGAGTCTCATGGTCTCAAGGCCTCTTTCAGCTTCAAAGTCTCATCTATATTTATGGCCTTATTCAGCTTCCTGGTCTGATACAACTTCATGGACTCATCCAGTCTTATGGCCTCTTCTAGTCTCATGGTCTCAAAAGTATCATGGTTTTATTCAGTCTTATAGTCTCTTGCAACCTTCTGGTTTTATCTAGTCTCATGACTTCATCCAGTCTCATGGTCTTGTGCAATCTCACAGTCTCATCCAATTTCATGGTGATGATGACAGAGATTGTTCTTCACCAGCAAGAAAAGGCTGTAGAGTTCTTTCAGTGAAGTCCAAAATGACCATCTTGTCTCCAAACTATACCAATGACTCAGAGTAAACACTGTGCCTAGATGATGGTTTACAGAGGAGCAGATTAAGATTACAGATTAAGCATTGCTTAATCCAATTTGATAACAATATTCAGACTCATGGTCTCAGCCAGGCTCTAGGTTACATTAAATCTCATGGTCCCATGAAGCCTGTGGTCTCAATAATCAGATAGTTTAGGAAAAGGCCAAGTTGAGAATTAAATTGTTGGTGTTACAGCCAGTGATTTTTACCATTATTCCAGATAAAAGTGTTACATTCAACTAGGTCACCAATTTCTAGTCTGACTGTATGTATTCTCCACCAATATACACTTTCATCCTTTCCATCCAACAATAATAATATTAGGCTGAAAATCACCTCCTGTAATGTAGTCTTCCATTTTATCCCATTCCCTGGCCTCCAGACTCTGAGTTTCTGGCCCTAGGTGGGTGGTGATGATGACAGGGATTGTTCTTCACCAGCAAGAAAGGGCTGTTGAGTTATTTCAGTGACATCCAAAATGACCATCTTGTCTCCAGACTATACCAATGGCTTAGAGTGAACACTGTGCCTAGATGACGGCTTACAGAAGAACAGAGAACTTTCGGTGAGTTTCACCATGACTTTGGGCCTGGAGGGCACCACTGTTACTTTGGAATAATCTTTGGTCCTGTCTGTGGTTAAACCTATGTGTCATGGTGAGGGGTGCCAGTTACCAAAATATATTTGACTTTTCTGAACTACTGGACTATTTTTGACACCATCTGTGGGTTTGTCAAGAGTGAAAATGAGTCATAACGGTACAGGAAGCAAAGCAGGAGTACACACTTATATTTTTATCTCTTTTGACTCTTAACATATTTGAAGGGACTATTATTTAATGAGGTTCTCTTAGATTCTAGAACCTCATGGGTATGTTTCATCTCTGTAAATGTAAAAGGTCCACAGTGATGACCTCTTGTTTGTAAATGAGAACAAGGAGGCTCAGAGAGCTTGTGAATAGTGGGGTCCTTCTTCAAACTAGTTTTTTCTGCACTGTAAGCTCAAAAAATTTTTTTCTTATATCTCCAATATATCTCAGGGGAAGAGAAGATCCTTTCAATTCCAAGAAGACTTTGTATTTCAGGGAAGTAACATGCTTCTAACCAGATATAACTACAGTATAATCCAAGGTACAAAAACCGATAAATAATTTTCCAAGGTGAGGAAAAAGGTACTTATATTGTCGAACATTGAATTTGGATCAGAGGAATGGTCTAAGATAGGGGGGGATACTGAGGTGACCCTACCTCCGCTGTGTTGATAAGAAAACCCTTTCCCATTCTAAGGGCTGCTTTTAACATCCTTCTCTGTGTACAATAAGTGCTCCTTTCAATTGTTTAGTTGTTCATGGCTTCAAGAGGCTCTGTCAAGATTACATGTGTACTGGACTCCTGGGAAGAAATTGACTGATCTCGCCCTAACTAATGCTTGCAGGAAATAGATCGATTATAGGAATGACAGAATGCATCTGGAGAAGATTGACTCACCAAACTTGGTCTTTTTTGTTTTCATTTTCTGGGACCTTTACAACTATGTCATCAAATCACAAAGCCACCTCAGCCTCTCAATTAATTATATATATCAGGACCCTGTCTATAAAATGGAATAATGCAAGAATTTCCAAATGGGATAAACATACAACAACAATCTAGAGTTTCCTTCAGATGTCAGAAATCACCAATATTCTCTACATGATGAAGGGGGGAAAAAACCTCTCTCTTGAAAGGACTTTCCAGTTGTTTTATGAGTATCTTCCAGGATATAATCATCATACAAAGAAATACTTCTCATATCTGATTTTTTAATTCCTCAAGGGTAAATCTTCCCTGCTTAGGTCTCTGAAGATGAAATCTCTTTCCATAATATTTAAATATATTTGGGGTCGAAAAGATAGCATGGAGGTAAGGCGTTTGCCTTGCATGCAGAAGGACGGTGGCATTCCATATGTCCCCTGAGCCTGCCAGGAGCTGATTTCTGAGCATAGAGCCAGGAGTACCTCCTGAGCACTACTGGGTGTGACCAAAAAACCAAAAAAAAAAAAAAAAAAAAAAGATTTAAATATGTTCAGCAAGGTTTGTAAAATACTCACACAAAAACCTACCAACCACTTAATTTCTACTTCTCTGTATCTTCTTTTAAACGTAATCCTAACATAAGTAACATTTTGTAGACTTGTCTTCCCATTAAACACTTCTTCACACAAAAATTAATATTCATGGGACCAGAGCAATAGCACAGTGGTGGGTTGTTTGCCTTGCAACCCAGGGCGGACTGCAGTTCAATCCCCCAGCATCCCATATGATCCCCCAAGCCAGAAGTAATTTCTGAGCACATAGCCAAGAATAACCCCTGAGTGTCACGAGATGTGGCCCAAAAAATCAAAACCAAAACAACAAAAAATTTTAATATTTATTTCATTTTCATTCAGATTTCATCCTCCCTGCAAAGATCATTTGTAGAGTCTGCATTCATAGTCCAGAAAAGATAGGATGAGTGGTTTTGCTTGAGAATCATGTGTGTATCTACTCAGAAGGGACCCAAGGATCTGGTTTACCTTGTCTTGTCATATCTTCCTTGAGCCCAATAATTTATAAAATGAATGATAGTAAATATGTCAATATTTATATCTTTGAATAAGGATTCCTATAATTCGTGTTCAAATCCACATAGATTTAGACCTGGAGGTCCTCAAAGCAGCCTGTAAGCTACATGAGGCCTGCTGAAGACATTTATATCACTGAGGGGTTTTTTCTGCCACTGCCTGTCCTGCTAAGCACCAATTCATCTCGGGCCTGCAGTTCACATGTGCAGGATGTGTGCTGCACTCTCTGACTCCCCTCCTTCTCTCTGTCTCTCTCCTCATCCTTTCAGCCTCAAGAAGGGGGTCCTCAAACTATGACATGCCAAAAGAAGGCATAATGTCTATTGAAATTCTGGTGATTTTACTGATTTAACTTTACTTGTTCTTTATTTTAAATATTGTACTTGTGGGCCCAGAGAGATAGCACAGCGGTGTTTGCCTTGCAAGCAGCCAATCCAGGACCTAAGGTGGTTGGTTCAAATCCCGGTGTCCCATATGGTCCCCCATGCCTGCCAGGAGCTATTTCTGAGCAACAGCCAGGAGTAACCCCTGAGCATCACCGAGTGTGGCCCAAAAACCAAAAAAAAAAAAAAAAAAAAAAAAAAAAAATATATATATATATATATATATAGTACTTGTTCCCATTGTTTTTTTTTACTTCAAAATAGATATGTGCAGTTGTACATAGAAATTTGTTCATAGGTTTTTTTTTTTTTAATAAACTGTTGTTTGGTCCTCCAGCGGTCTGAGGAACAATGAACTAGTCCCTGTTTAAAGAGTTTGAGGACCCCTGATTTAGACCCTCAGCTCACCTCCTTAGTTTCTAATTTCATATATGAACACTGAGAGTTACTCTATGTTGACCTGGAAATGAAACAAAAGAGTACAAAGTCCTGAGACAAGATTTTCAGCTGACATGAAAACAGTTATGCCAGTGCTTTGCATCTGCCAGTACATTCTATTTTGACATTACAGTTCTGCTAAGCTCTGAGTCTGTATACTTTAACCTCTGAGAACTGGAACCCATCTAACTCTGGTGTTACCATACAAGACAGAACATATTTTAAATACCATTTCTATTGTAGATTCCTAAATAGCTTGAACATAAACTATCC
Organism: Suncus etruscus; assembly: GCF_024139225.1. Classification (NCBI taxonomy): domain Eukaryota; kingdom Metazoa; phylum Chordata; class Mammalia; order Eulipotyphla; family Soricidae; genus Suncus; species Suncus etruscus. Next base: position 145,181,677 of record NC_064848.1, on the reverse strand, counting down.
ATAACCAGGGGGCAATTATTATACTCTGTATTACTCACCATCTGTGCAGAATTGATCCTCCATCTTTTCATTACACTCTCAGTCATGATTAATTAGGGGTGAAATATGAATCCCTCTCTGAGCATATCCTGGAACTAATTTTTAAGTTAAAAAATAACAGTAGCAACTCTCAGAAATAGACATAAGCAATGAGTACATGGCTGTAGGAGACACCAAAACAAAATAAAAAGCTGGGTTCAATTAATAAGCATAAGATTAAATGAGAAACTTCACTGAACACAAATACATGGATCTAAATTTTATTTCATCTGAACACATAGGAAAAGGCTTCACTCTCTACTTGGAATAATTCATATTGGCAACCCAACTTCTGAGTTTTCATTATGTGCCTTTCTACAAGTGTGAAAGATGATGATGATGATTCTCTGGCAGATCCCAGGAGAGTTGTCAGACATCCCAATAAATAGGAATCAAACCTATTCTATGCATTTGAGTGCACCACTTAGTGTCGATCTTCTCCAGTTTTCTCGTGTGCACCCTGACTTTGGGGGGTGGGCATTGAGCCAAGATAATGAGTGAATATCACTGTCCCTTCCTAAGTAAATCCTTCACTTCTCAGAATCACAAACAAGAAGTCAGGATCACAACAGTTCACTGGAACTAGCTTGTAGCAACCCATTTGAAAAGCAATGATAAAATTTTCAGGAATTTTGTGAGCAGTTGACATTATCCCAACAGCTTGAACAGCTTCAGTTAAATTATTTACACTGATCAAATTGGAAGATAAGATACATCAACATTCATGATTAAATATTGACCAGCACACCTCCTGGTAATCCCTGGGATTTGAAAGACTCTTAGAGACAGTCAGAACTTGAACAACCAGTTTTGCGTTGTCTTGCACTCCAAGGGGTAAAAAAGGAAGAACAATTAGAGTCAGTCCTAAAATAACAGACTTCAGAGAGATTTAAGAAGTATCCCACTGGGGCCGGAGAGATAGCATGGAGGTAAGGCGGTTGCCTTTCATGCAGAAGGTCATTGGTTCAAATCCCGGAGTCCCATATGGTCCCCCATGCCTACCAGGAGCAATTTCTGAGCATGGAGCCAGGAATAACCCCTGAGCACCACCAGGTGTGACCAAAAAACCACAAAACCAAAAAACAAAAAAAGAAAAAAAAACAAAAAAAAAAAGAAGTATCCCACTGGGAGAAAAAAAATAAAGACAGCAGCCAACAGTGTGTACCCAAAAAACCCACAAGTTTTTTGGACAAACATGAGCATGGATTCCTTATCTCAGATTCTTTCCTTCCAAGTTTCACACAAGTACTATGAGGCATTAACAATGGATGCACCCTGTTGTTTTAGCAGTAAATATCTATGCATGAAACATAGCAGGCAGGGCAGAGCAATCATACAGCAGGTCAGAGTCTTATCATGCACATGATCGACCCAGGTTTGATTCCCAGTATCCCAGAACTCAGAAGTGATATCTAAGCACAGAGTCAGGAAAAAGCTTTAGCACTGCCATGTGTGTCTCCCCAAAACAAACAAAGAAACATAGAATATTTCCTCAACCTGGCACGCAAGTGTCTCAAAGGATTTCCAAATATTTTATGCAGGAATCACTTCCTGTTTCCCCCTGAGATGTGCAGTAGATGCTGAGAGGCCCCTACCTCCAGGCAATGATCTGTCTTGGTCCTCTGACTGCCTTGACAGGACCACCAGCTTTAATGTCTCAATCCCTGAAGTTGGAAGCATGCGCGCTCAGGCTGTTGACTTCTTTTTGTGCCCTCATTTAGTAGTAAGGGGGGCACAATCATGCATCCACAAGTGTAGGGTCCTAGATTATCAGAGGAGCTTCCACCACAAAGGGAAAGGAAGGGAAAAATATCTAAAAACAATAATAATCATAAGATAATATATTTGACAAGTGTTTGACATAAGGACAGAGGTGGAGAGTGTTTGGAGTTTGGGGAGGCTGGAGTAACTTTGTAGACACAAAGCATAAACATTAACACTCCTGTAAAACAGAAAAAAAGAAATAGTTGAGAACATCTCAAAGAATAGGAGTGAAGTGTTAATGAACTAATTAGCACTTGGGCATTGTTCACTAATAGTTCGGGTGTGAATAGAGTACCTGCTTTTGGAACTTAGAGGTTTGTTCTCAACACTTAATTAAGTAGAGTATTAATTATTCAAAGACAGAAGTTAAGTGTTGGATATGAGCACTTTGCAAGAAAAATTACAGATGGTTCTCTAAAAGAAGTGTATTCAGTCAGTATAGTCTGAAATTACTGATATTCTTAGTTCTGCTGCTTGAGGTAAGTGTAACCGTTTGTTCTATGCTACTTTGAACAGAAGTCACCAGCCACATAAAGACAGACACTGCCTACGACCACAGGAACTAATAGGCTTCCATTCCCTTCAAAGAAACTACTCTGTGAATTGGATCTATTTCTGTGAAAGGAAATCATTGTTGCACTCTTAGTAGTCTAGAATTAGATTGCTGGTTCTATTCAATGCAGAATTCAATGGGTATCTATTGCTCCCAGGAGAAAAGCCAGCTTCTCTAAGTGTGGGATGCAGAAAGTTCCCTGGGGAGCTCACGTCTGAAATGGAGACTTAAACAAGCTCCAGTGCTTCTGCGTTGGACCAATAACCAAACTGAAGTGACCCAGAGCAAGAAACAGAATGGAAACAGAATGACCAGTTAGGCAAGATTTTTCACCTTATGAGCTTGGACACAGAAGCAGTCAATTCCAGAAAAACATTGGTGCGGGGACACTAAACACATATCTGGGCACATGAAAATACATCTAACAGTGAGAGGTCAAGAACTGGTGAGGAAGTCTTTTGGAGAGAAGAGCAAGAGCAAACAGGCTGGCATTGTATCTGTGGATAATCTGTGGCTACAGCAATTAGAATGTAATTGATAAAAAGTAAGAAACTCCAGAGGGTTACTGTAGAATTTTGCAAAGCAATATGGCTTAGTTTTATGTTCTGTACATCATTCTGAATCAATGGTGGATGATCAAGAAGACTCCTTGTAATTCCTTTTAACTCCTATCAATCCAGCATCCCATCATATTCATATTCCATCTATTTCTTTACATCATCATTCTTACCTGGATAATAAAATCAACGAATAAGTTTCTAACTTCTTTGGGGGGGGGGTTGGGTCACACCCAGTGGTGCTCAGGGGTTAACTCCTGGTTCTGCTCAGAAATTGCCCCTGGCAGGCATGGGGACGATATGGGATGCCGGGATTTAAACTGCTGTCCATCCTGTGTTGGTTGCATGCAAGGCAAATGCCTTACCACTGTGCTATCACTCTGGCCCCATTTCCTAACTTCTTATCCTGCTCCTACCATTCATTTCTCATACAACAACTAAAATTATCTAGATTACAGGGTAATCAGATCACATTGCTCTCCTTTATGAAAATTCTTCAAAGGCCGTTTAGTCCTTCAAAATGCTGTTTAGTCCAGCCTTATGGAAAATGAGATGGAGATTCCTCAAAAAACTGGAAATTGAACTCCCATATGATTCAGCTATACCACTCCTAGGTATATACCCTAGGGACACAAAAGCACAACACAAAAATGCCTTCTGCACACCTATATTCATTGCAGTGCTATTTACAATAGCCAAAATCTGGAAACAATTTTATAACACTTGTAACACTCCTAACACACTTATAACACTCCTAATTCCCAAGCCCTTTTATTCTCTTTATTTGTTTTTTTAAAATAATATATTTATTTAAGCACCATGATTATAAATGTGTTTGTAGCTGGGTTTCAGTTATAAAAAAATACCCCCCTTTTACCAGTGCAACTTTCCCACCACCAACGCCCCCCCATCTCCCTCTTCCTCCCACCCTCTACCTGTCTTTAAGACAAGCAATCTATTTCTCTCACTAACTACCATTGTCATGATAGTTGTTAGTGTAGTTATTTCTCTAACTGGGCTCACCACTCTTTGTGATGTGTGCCTGTCTCTGTGGTGTGAGATGGTACCTCATTGTTTTGATTTGCAATTCCCAGATGATTAATGATGTGGATACCTATAGAAGAGAATATCTAAGGATGTCTAAGTGATAAAGATATCTATAGTGATATCTAAGGATATCAAAGAAGTGGGTCAAAAACTCCTGTAATTAATTTGGAATAATAAATGCCCACAAATAGCTAACGCAACACTTAAGAAAAAAAGATGGGAGTCATCACTTTCTCCAACTTTAAATTATATTACAAAACAATAGTCATTTAAACAGCATGGCATTGGAATAAAGACAGGCTCTTAGATCGATGGAATTGACTTGACTATTCAGAGAATGTCTTCAAGACATACAATCAACTAATCTTTGATAAAGGGGCAAAAAATCCCCACAGAATGAAACAAGGAAAGCCTCTTCAACAAGTGGTGTTGGGACAACACATGCAAAAAAAAAAAAAAAAAAGCAAATTCAGACCTCCAGCTAACACCATGCACAAAGGTCAAATCTAAATGGATTAAAGACCTTGATATCAGACCCGGAACCATAAGGTATATAGAAAAACACTCCATGACATTGAGACTAAACACATCTTCAAGGAGAAAACATCACTCTCCAAACAAATGGAAGCAAAGATAAATAGCTGAGATTTTTTTTATTAAGCTGAGAAGCTTTTGCACCTCAAAGGAAATAATGATAAGGATACAAAGGCCACCCACAGAATGGGAGAAAATATTCACCCAATACCCATCAGGTAAGGGGCTAATATCAAAGACATACAAGTTATTGACAGAACTTAACAAGAAAAAACATCTAATCCCATCAAAAAATGGGGAGAAGAAATGATTAGACATTTCCTCAAAGAAGAAATACAAATGGCCAAAAGGCACATGAAAAAATGCTCCACATCACTAATCATCAGGGAGATGTAAATCAAAACAATGGTGAGGGACATCTCATTGCATGTGACCAGTCCTATTTCTCTGTCCCCAGCAGAATGTAATCCCAAACAACAACAAAAATTAAAACTAAAGTTTTCTTAGAACATAGAGAAGTGTCCATTGCTTATTCCATGAAGTTGGCTGCTTTGGCATTATGATAGTAGAGTAGAATCTAAAATATTAGTTTCATGGCACTTTACAAAGAATGCCTGCTGACTCTAAAATGGATGTGTTGGAGTTTCAAAGAACATAAAAGAAAACAACTTATATGTTTGCCTCAGCCCAGACTGAAAATCTTACTTCCAATTTTTCAGTGATAAACAGAGCTTGTGGTGGACTTTTAATTGGTTTGCTTTGGATTTGAAGATCAATTTCTGAATAATTGACAGTTTTGAACTGTTGATTCTTCCATTTCAGGAATATAAAATAGCTTTTGTTTCCTTATTAGAGGTTCTTTCACTGCAATGATTTATGGTTTTTATAGGATATGGGTATTTTGTCAAATTTTCTCCTAAACACTTTCTACTTTTGGTGGCAATCTATATAGCAATCTTAATGTTTCAATGCCCGATGTCTAGTACATAGAAACATAAGATATTAGCTCCAATAGATTTTTGACAGATATCTGAGGTCTTCTCCATTACTAACCAGGTTGCTGGTGAGTTTTGCTTTACCAGAAACTATGTCAGTCTTTCATTTTTTTCACTTGCATTATTGCCCCAATTAGGATATCCAGAACCTTGCCAAATAAGAATAGCAAGTGCAAACGTGCCTTTTGCTAGTTCCCTGTGATACAGCAAAACCCACTAGGATAGGGTTTTTGTAGGTATGTGCATTTTTTTTATTAGATTGAAAAAGTATCCTTCTAGTCTTGATTTGCTAAGAGTTTTTATTATGTTGGATAAGGGCTTAATGCATCTAAAAGTTTTATCCTTTTGGATTTTCTTATTCACAGTACCAATAAAAGCACTATAAAACACCATAACATTTTTATTATGAAGCATTAATGGTCTGAAGAAAAGATGCCTTACTTTCAGGACTGTCTCCCTTATTTTACAGGACATAGGAGTAGCAGAAAATGTTAGTGGAAAATTTAAAAAGTGTATACCTGACTTATGTGATTGACTGCCATAGTGTCTAGTTTATTTAAATATAAACACTTTTAAAAGCTTGGTACACTAGAAAAAACAGTTTTATGTGGTAACTATCTAAGTCCATGAAAGAAACAATTTTGATGAGGGAAATGGAAAATAAGTACAATGAGATATAGAGAGTTTATGAGATATTTTTAGGAAGCTACAGTACTATTTAAGTTTCTAGATTATGAAGTGCATATCAAATACTGTTTTTTTCCTTCTTGAAAGCTCATAGAAAATTTAATTTTCAAAGCTCTACCCTATAGAACAACTAATTTGAGTAAAATTGAGTCAGGCTTCCTTAAGACCTAAAGAAACTTTAATAGCTTATAGACATCTTTCAGAATACTTTCTTTGAAATTTGATCTTCAAAAAATTTTAATTGAAATTTATCACCTAAACAATCTATCTAGATTTGGCAAGATGCCTCTTTACCTTGCTATAAATTCAGCTCACAGAGATAAAATAAAATGGTTCCTATCCATGAGCATTCAGGAAACTGCAGAGAGTGGTCCCCAGAGCAAATGACAGAGCCAGCTTCTTAAGTTGGGTTGTGATATAAGGCATAAAAATAAAAGCCTTTCCCACTGATTACCACCTCTTATTCTCATCTAGAGAATAACAGTCTATACTTCTCTGGAAATAAGATAAAAATCCCTGGGAAGCAATCTTTCCCCACTCCAAAAATTTTTTTGTCTCTACTGACATACAGACTGAAAGAACTGGAGTGTATCACCTACCTGGGTTAGAATCCCCCAGAAAATTGTCTTTCTGTCATTACACTTTCAGCAGCTCTGGTTCAAAGAGAAACCAACTCATGCTGGACCACAAAAACAAAACACATCTTTACTTTTTATCCAAATGGTTCCTGCTACATAAGCATCATGCAATGGATTGGCCCTGTCCTTTAGCAAAGGGACAGGCTAGATGGTAGCTCTCTAGATTTTGCTGAATCTATTCTTTACTCTTCATCAAGCCAAATGTCCATTATATCTGGTTGTTTCTTAAATCCAGACATCAAAAATTTTGTGGTAAGGTTGATACCCACAGAGTCATGATGTTAAAGGCATAATTATACTCATATTACTGTTATTGTGTTCATATTACTGCAGACTGAATTTATTCTCACTTCGTAAGGCAGTTCCATTGTACCATTAATTCTGTTTATAAGTAGCATTGAGTAGCCCAATTAAATATGCCACTCTATTAAGAGGCAAATCTTTTAATTGTAAGTGGCTCTGGAGAGTTTACATCTAATCCTGCTGAGAGAAACACAATTGAATTCTTTGCTTTTTCTTTTTGAGGCGGGTCTGACAATTGGATTCCAAGAAAATATTCACTTTGAGGGGGGAAGTACATTTTCTCAGAACTGTGGAACCCAGTGGGGTACCCCAGATTACAGAAAAAATGAGAGAGAAAAAAGGACACAGAATGAAGAGGTGGGATTATGTCAAGGACAGTTCAATTTCTTTGTTTTGTTTTTTTGTTTTTTGGGGGTCACACCCGGCAGCACTCAGGGGTTACTCCTGGCTCTACACTCAGAAATGGCTCCTGGCAGGGGACCATATGGAATGCCAGGATTCAAACCAATGATCTTCTGCATAAAAGGCAAACGCTTTACCTCCATACTATCTCTCTGCCCCGACAGTCCAATTTCTAAAAAGCTTCCTAGGGTTTAGAACTACCCCGCCAAAATAATAAGGTTGCCCCTTTTCCACTTTCTTTAGAAAATTCTTGATGAAATCCCATTGCCCATACTTCTCAGATGGAAAGAAATTTCTCCCACTACTCTGTTTAGTAATTTCACATTTTTTTATATTTTCTTCTGGAAAATTCAAATCTTACCCCATTGTCCATTTAAGCCTTAAAAAAAAATGATCTCTACTTTCCCTAATCAATACAGTTGTAAACAACTGCATAATTCCTTAGCCAAGGAATTGATCATGATAGGGATAAGAAGGTGGGGTGAGGCTTGGGTGAACAGACTCCCATAAAAACACCCAAATATCCTCAATATGATTAGTGAATTGGAGAAACAGCATTCCAGAAACAGGACATCAGAGCTACTAGTTTCTCAGGTTCCACAGTGACATCTCAAAAGACTAAGTGAGACAAGGGAAGAATGACTTTGCTAAGATCTGTCAGCTAGGCTCAGCAAAGAGAGGGAGAAAATGCAACATATTCTGAGTATCTCCAGAACTAAGGAGTGTCTGTGTAAAACTCCCACTCTTTGCAGAGTATGCATTATCATGCCTATTTTACAGGTGAACACACAGATGTAAAACTGACACATCTTATCCATGATCACACAACTAAGACACCAACAAATAAGAGCTAAGCAAAGCAAAAGTCCATTGTATCTCCACCTGTCTATATAGTCCCCTAAAATTCAAGAGATTCACATCATAAACCATTGATTCCATGTGATTCTTGACTGCCAAGCTTCAATGGCACATGCTAAAAAATCAATGACTCCGTTATGTGATACTGGAACACTGAGAAATAAGGAGATTAGTGTTCAAAAAAATACTCCAGTTCTGCTTGAAATTTGTGAGGCAGAGTCACAAATGACTACAAGAAACAGTTTGCATCTGAAGCTAAAAAACAAAACAAAAAACAACTACCAATGGACTTGTGTTGGAACATGGAATGCCAGAAATAAATGAGCAACCTTGTAAATGCCAGTGTTTAATAGAGTAAAATAATTTTTAAAGAATGACCAATGGGAAAGCTTAGGAAAGAAACCAAGGTATGTCATGTTCAGGTGTCTGAACTCACATGGGAAGTTTCGCTGATATCATTCAATACTTCAAGACCAGTGATGATAAGTAAACATATACACACATTCTCATACACAATACATCATTGAACTTGCATCCCAGTTCAGTACATAAAAAAGATAAGGCTTTTGCTTGGGAGGGTGAAGCCTGCAGTTGGTGGTGATGTGGGAAGAGAAAGACAAAGAGCTACTGAGCTCTTGTGGGAGGAATGTCGTTATCTATAGCTGGGGGACAAACACAGAGGCAGGACTGTTTGACAGCCATCCAGCAAGATGCACTGGAAACACCATTTGTAGTAAATGTCTGCCTAATTAGTAACACTGAGACGTAACCAGTTGATTCCAATCACTTGTACCTACAAAAACTTTTAGTAAGACCATAAACTCTTATGAATTCCTAGAGTAAAAGTAAAATGTTAAGTAGGTCTCCTTGGGATTCTTTCTTGCTAGCAAACGTGAAAGATCTGAAACAGTATGTTGACACTTTTTTTCATTCACAGTATATTGTGATATTGATATATTCCCCAGTTCACCTCACAGTGGATCAACTATATTTTAAAAAGGTAAATATAAACTATAACTATAAATTATGGTTGACTTCTGAAAGAAGATAAGCATTTTGTGAAGCAGTAGCAAAGCAGAGTAATAAGAATTGAAGGCAGGGGCCAGAGCAGTACCACAGTGGTAGGCATTTGTTTTGCACGTGGACAACCTGGGACAGACCCAGGTTCGATTCCCAGCATCCCATATTGTACTACAAGCATGCCAGGAGTGATTTCTGAGAGTAGAGCCAGGAGTAACCCTTATGCACCACCGGGTGTGGCTCCAAAACAAAACACAACCAAAAGAATTGAAGGTAGAATGCTGTGACCACAAAGCATCTGGGACAGTCAATCAGTTCCATCATTTTCAAAGAAGATGAGTTCATCTGCTTGAGTTCCCATAGCAAAAAAATGAGGTGGCTAGAGCAATAGAAGCTGGAAGTTCCATGCCAAGATTTAGTGTCTCATGAGAGGACTCTTCTTGATTTGTAGACATTATGGAAAAGGCTTGTGTATATGTATGTGGAATGAGGAGGAGAAAGAGGAGGAGGAAGAAGAATAATAAAAAGAAGAAGAAAGGGGAGGGAGGGGAAGAAAGGGGAGCAGGGGGATAAGGAGGAGAAAGAGAAGGTCATATTTGCTGGGACAAGGAATTAAAGCTTCTACATCATTTAGAAGAACAGAATTTACCTCAACAGCAACACAAACTAAAGCTGTTTCTGGAGATGTATTAGAGAGATTAAGGTACATACCTTTTGACCAACTTGCTTTGATCCCAAGCACCAAATAATCACCCATCACTGAGTACAAACCTGAAGTTTCTCAAGCACCACTAAGTTGATCCCTGTGCCACAGAGTGGGAACAGAACCTCATCCTCTGATCTTCCACTGAACCACCCACCTGAGAGCAGGCTAAGAATCATAAGAGAGGGACCTTGGGCTTCCCATGCACCTCTTGGGAGGTCCCTCCTCTTCCTCAATACTAGAGTTAATATCATACTTAGTTGTAACCTATCAAAAACATTTTCACTGGGATTAGGAATAGCATAATAATAACAACATAATTAATTCTATATCACTCAACACTGTCTATACGTCCTACCTAATTCTATTATTCAATACTGTCTGTAAGTACTACCTACTCCTAATTACAGATTTATAAATATGTATACAGTACTATATATACTATGAAAAAGGGATCTCATTATCTTTTTGTTTTAAATATATTTTTATTTAAGTAACATGATCATAGTTGGGTTACAGTCACGAACAGAACACCCCCCTTCACCAGGGATCTCATTATCTTTAAAATGTCCACTTTGTCTAAGTTCAATCAGATCACAGAATGACAAACTGATCCTAAAATTCTTAAGAAAAAACAAAGTTGGGGAGGGGAAAAAAAATAAAAGACAAAGTTAAGAGCAGTACAGTTGAAGAAAGAAAATAATAGCTGCCAATACTTCTCAGGTAGTCCAATCCAGGCTGAGAACCTCTGTGGCATTCTAAACATGAGTAGTGGCAGATTCCCTTTCTGTAGCCCAGTGCCACACCCTACAACACAAATGGCCCAGCTTCGTGACTGAACACAACTAGTACAAACAGCTGAATTCTCAGGTAGGAAGGACTACAAGGCTGAAAACTCCAGAGCTATTTTCAGAATACGATAAGTCAAGACCCATCCTCACCATCTTCCAGGCAGAAACATGGCCCAGTGTAAAAATCACTCTATGTGCCATATCTCCAACCCCAGGTGAGCAGGTCTAATGCAGGGTCACGCATGAAATAATCCAAATCAGGCTAGGGATGAAACAGGTGTAGTGTGGCAATCTTCTGCCTCATATGGAGAACAAACTGCCCTCCAGAATGGTCTTTTTTGAGTATAGAGACCACTGGAGTGAGGGCAGAGTAAGAGCAGATAGCTCAGGCTATCCTGAGCCTGCCCAGGTTTACATATAAGACAATTGTTCAAAAATTGAGAAGGGTGCTTAAGTCTTGTTCTATTCTCTGCAAGAGGCAGGAACCCCAGACCAGAACCACTTATAAAAGTGGTTGTTATCTTCTCTAACAAAACTTCAAAAGAAAGTAATAGCCACTGGTACTTCCCAAGTAGTTTAGTCCAGGCTGATATCTCTGTGAAATTCTTAGAATGGGAGGGGGCAGATTCTCCTTTCTGCATGAACCACAGTAACCCAGTACCACATCCTATATCCTTCAACAGAAACAGCTCATCTCTGCAACTGAAGCTTATCACTGGCAAGTCACCACATTTATGCAGATCTATAAATCCTGGACACCTCAAAATGTTATAGTACTGTCAGACCTGTAGTATCACAGGAAATCTGATGAGAAAGCTACATTATAAGCTACCAAGGTCAGTAAGCCTAAACAGTAATACAGAAGGCTCAACTATAGCACCAGCCACAGACGAGTAACTTTTTAGATACCGTATTTTCCGGCGTATAAGACAACTTTTGAAACAAAACAAAAAAAGGTCAACCGAAAATCGGGGGTCATCTTATACGCCGAGTATATCCCAAAAAAATGTTTCAATATGCCGCTAAATGAAAATTGTCTGAATATGGGGCCGGGCGGTGGCGCAAGAGGTAAGGTGCCTGCCTTGCCTGCGCTAGCCTTGGACGGACCGCGGTTCGATCCCCCGGTGTCTCATATGGTCCCCCAAGCCAGGAGCGACTTCTGAGCACATAGCCAGGAGTAACCCCTGAGCGTTACCGGGTGTGGCCCAAAAAAACCAAAAAAAAAAAAAAAAAAAAGAAAATTGTCTGAATATTGCCACCAAATGAATTTTCCAACTCGATCCTGCACCAATCACTGCAAGGCTGCTCAGACCACCTCTCTAACTCAGCCAATCCAAGCAGGCTTTTAATGCATGCAAATTAGACAATGTTCTGGACCCGAATCTACACTGTAAAAAGCCTGCTCAGATTGGCCAGAGTCAGAGAGGACGTCTATGACAGTATAACCTCTGAACCTTTGCTTGTTGTGATTGGCTCACTGTGGTACATACAGTTCCAGCACAGGAATGTTCTGTCTGATACAGTGAATATAGGCTTAAACCTATGTTTTAACTGCAAAATTAGGGGGTCGTCTTATATGCCCAATCGTTTTATACGCCAGAAAATACGATACATACTTAGAGATATAACAATTATTTCAAATTAACCCTTGTTGATTTAAGTTTTAATAGTTCCATTTTTTCCTTTTATTATAACAAACAATATGAAGTAAATCTGATGTGTCTACAAGGAGGCAGACTATGATGGTGAATGGAAAATTGAGGACAATGATGAAAGGAAGGTCTCTGAACAGCTTGGTAAATCATAGTATTATAATTAAAATTTTTTAAGAGAAGTATATTTAAGAGCAAAAAAATGTTGTGAAGATTTTATATATCTGACTTAGAAAATTACAATGTCAAAGACAGTAGAAGATAAGCTTGGAGAAAATTACAAATAGCTCAAAGAAGATCCTGAGCTATGACAGGCATAATCTCCAATCAATATTTAGAAGAACTAAGTCAATAAGAGTTGCCATAATTAGTTGAGCAAATGGTAGCTTTTAACACTCACAAAAGGCAAGTTCAGATAATTAAAAACCTACTGGTAAAAACAGAAACTTGAAAACTTGCAGATGACAAGTTTTATGCTTTAGAACTTAGAGGATGCACACACATAAACATACTATAAAACACTGCACTGTAAATGGAAATACTAATATATTTTCCATTAAAATAAACATAATTTTATGAACTAAAGATGATATTCAATGAATAAATAAGCTGTACTTCAGGGGAAAATTACAATACAAATCACCCACAAGGGTTCCAGTATATAGAGGTATTTTTTAAAAATTTTAAATGCCAGCAAGTAATAGAATACATAAATTTTAAAACTTGGAATAAGTTAAAGTAACAGAATAATCTACAGTAGTAAGAATGAATCAAATAGAACACCATCTGTCAACACAGATAAATCATCATGGTGGGTGAAATAAAACAAACTCCACATTGTATTCACTGAATAGAATTCTATCATACATACATAAAATCTAAAAATAGTAAAAATTATCATGATGTTTATGAATAATACAGAAAACAACACAAAAATTGTAAACATCATACTAAAGATAGTGGCTGGTTCAGTTAGAGCTAACTACACTAAATACTTCTTTTTTTCCCCCTTTTTAAAAAATATATTTATTTGGGGGCTGGAGAGATAGCACAGCGATAGGGCATTTGTCTTGCACACGGCTGACCTAGGATGGCCCTGGGTTCGATTCCCAGCATCCCATATGGTCCCCCGAGCTTGCCAGGAGCAATTTCTGAGCGCAGAGCTAGAGTAACCCCTGAGCACCACCAGGTATGGCCCCAAAACCAACCAAACAAATCAACACCAGCATCCCGCTGTTAATATATATACCATATATGTATATGTATATATATATACATATATATACACATACCTATATAGGAAGGTATATACTTTTCCTATTTTCTGGCATATAAGACTACTGGGCATATAAGACGACCCCCTACTTTTCCTCTTAAAATATAGGCTTTGGGCTATATTCACTGTATGACTACCTTTCTTTTAACGCAAACCAAATGGAAATTAAAAATGTAAGAGAAAAAAAGTAGAACCCTCAAAGATTAACAGTATATGTTTAATAAAGTTAGACTTTGGAGTCCCAACAATCATTTTACATTTGTCATTTGTAGTGAGTGACTGATTTTTTAATTGTGATCTACATTGAGAGCAAGGAGAGGGGGTTCCTTCAAGAGCAGCTGGCTGGGATGCAGTGATTAAGAGGACAGCTAGAGGGAGACAGCTCCTCCTCTGTGTCCCACAAATCTCTACAGAGGACTGAGCACCGGAAAGCCTCATACCCGGCGGCTGGATGAGATGCGGCGCTTAGTAACTCAGCTCCTGTGTGTGCCCTGAAAGTTGAATGAGGACAAGCAGAGGACTGAGTGATGAAGCCTGGCAGCTGGATGGGATGCAGCAGTAAGAGGGGGCAGACCTCTCGTCCCTGAAGCTGGAGTAAGTTTCAGCATGCCGTATACCGGCATATAAGACGACCCCCGACTTTTAAGAAGTTTTTGATGGGTTAAAAAGTCGTCTTATGGGGCCGGAGAGATAGCATGGAGATAAGGCGTTTGCCTTTCATGCAGAAGGTTCGAATCCCGGCATCCCATATGGTCCCCCGAGCCTGTCAGCGATTTCTGAGCATAGAGCCAGGAATAAATAACCCCTGAGTGCTACCGGGTGTGACCCAAAGACCAAAAAATAAATAAATAAATAAATAAAAGTTGTCTTATATGCCGGAAAATACGATATATACACATATATGTATATCTATATATAATTAGACACCATAATTACAAACATATAAATGGGTTTGGTTTCAGTTATAGAAAAGAACACCCCCCCCCCTTCACCAGTGCAACCTTCCCACCATCAATGACCCCATCTCCCTCTTCCCCTACCCCCTGCCTGTCTTCAAGACAAATATTTTATTTCTGGGTTTTTTTTTGAGTTTTGGTTTTGGTTTTTGGGCCACACCCAATGGCGCTCAGGGGTTACTCCTGGTTGTGCATTCAGAAATCGCTCCTGGCTTGAGGGACCATATAATTGGACACCAGGGGATCGAACTGCAGTCTTTCCTAGGCTAACACTGGCAAGACAGTTGTTTTACCACTTCACACCACCACTCCAGCCCAGACATTCTATTTCTCTCACTCACTACCATTATTATGATAGTTGTTATTGTAGTTATTTCTCTAACTGCACTCACCAATCTTTGTGGTAAGCTTCATATCGTGGACTGGTCCTTCTAGCCCTCATCTCTATTGTCTCTGAGTATTATTACCATACTGTCTTTTATATTTCTT
This sequence comes from Suncus etruscus, assembly GCF_024139225.1. Taxonomy (NCBI): domain Eukaryota; kingdom Metazoa; phylum Chordata; class Mammalia; order Eulipotyphla; family Soricidae; genus Suncus; species Suncus etruscus. The sequence goes on along the minus strand of NC_064848.1, from coordinate 145,166,374 downwards.
AAATCCCACAGATGAGTGAGACAATTCTGTGTCTATCTCTTTCCCTCTGACTTATTTCACTCAGTATAATAGTTTCCTTATCCATCCATGTATAGAAAAATTTCATGACTTCATTTTTTCCTGGAAGCTGCAGAGTATTCCATTGTATGTATATACCACAGTTTCTTTAGCCATTCATCTGTTGTCAGGCATCTGGGTTGTTTTCAGATTCTGGCTATTGTAAATAGAGTTACAATGAACACAGGACACAAAATACTTCCGATGGGCCTAATAATTTCACTTATTAAAAGAAATCCCCTAGTTACCTAAAATTACATAAATGTTCAATTTGAGGTGAATTTTGCCTACTTTATTCATATACTCCTTGAAACTTCATCAGAAATATATCTTATCCTTTTTTTTTTTTTTTGCAGCATCATGAATCAAACCCAAGGTTTTATATGTGCAAGGCAAGTACTCAACCAATGAATCACATTACCATTCCTAGACACAAAATATTTAAATTATCATTTTTGATAAATCTCTTTGGATTGTTAATTAAACAGGATTAATGATAGTAAGTGATTACAAGTATTATATTCTTGGTAGTGTGAAATAGTGTGACTTTTCCTGAAATGATTGTTGCATATTCATTTCAGAAATGTGTCACAAGAAAATAATAAAGTAGGGAAAGATATACATACAATGTTTGTACAACTGCCTATAAAATCCGAAACATTGCTTTTAATCACCAGCCAACTGAGTCTTAACTGAGCACTGAAAGCTCTTTCATGTTATATAAGTCATGATAAGAGGCAGACACTGGAGTGTTTGCATAGCATAGTCTTAGGCACAAACCTGTGACTTGATATCAAAGGACATGGAAAAATGTCCCAAACTCATTAGTGAGAATGCAGTACTAAATATGCTCATTAAGTTTATTTACATTGTAAGCAGAAAAGAAAAAAAATTGAGTCTGTCTAGTATAAGAAAAGAGGTAGAAGGAAGAAGAATGTGGGAAAGGAGAGAGAATAGATCACTAGTATATCCCCTCAAATTTATGGCAACCAAAAAGATGTATTCTGAAAATCTTTTTAAAAATATGTATTCTCTGCAGGGCTATTTTTAGAGATTATAAAAAGATAAGACAAATAAGGGAGTAGAAAGGGTATAAATCAACATAGTTTCAAGGACCTCAAAAAAGAAAATATTCCATATTGGATTAAAGGTCTAAACCCCAACCAACTTCGGCTCATCAGGAAACAGAAACTGGTCCTGAAGGTTTTGAGCTACCAAGTTCTGGTGAGTGGGGTGTTCCCAGAGTGAGAAAGATTATTGTGCACCTGCCCAATGGTAGCCACTACCAGTAGGATGCATTTTGTAATATAATACAAGTATTATATACTCCATCCACTGTAGGATGCTATTAATGACTAATGCTTGCTTTCTTTTACAAGTGTGTACCTTTATCTTCAATGAACATGTATTTTTAAAATTTTAAATTAAAAATGTGTTCAATTAAAAACTGAATAAAGGAGTTGCCTTTTTTTTCAGGGGGAGAGACAACCTGTCACTTCATAATAAACTCATAGATTGTAGGAGGGCCATGACAAGCCTGAAGGTACAAAGCTTTCATCTGATGATTTAGAAAGGAAAGTAACCACCAGTTCCACCTCACTCAACTGTCTTCCCACCTCCCTTTCCCTGTCATTCACCCAAATTCGTTCCCTGATACCAGAACGGAAAAGGGAAGAAGATTATTCTGCAGGGCACAGGCTAAAAGAAAGACTATAAACTCAAATCCTCCCTGAAGAAGCAAACAGTTTGCAGCTGTCAATTCAGAAATCATTTATTTGCTGATTTACTATTTTGTATATGTGGAGAATCTCTCTGCCTCTTTGTGGGGGAAAGGTACTATTGGTCTCTCCTTTATATGCATATATTACAGGAGGGAATATATTACACATATTCTTTTAAATACCTCATGTGTCCCTTGCTCTGCCGTTTCTGGGAACCTCATGAATATTCATTTGACAGATGCTGGCCAACATCATTGCAAGATGGAGCAGTTCAGTGTTTGACAACAGATTTATCTTGGCATTTGCTATTTGCATGTCTGAAAGGAATCAATGGCTATTAAGAACCTTTGTTTTTCATCTATACAGGGGTTGTTATGAAGGATCACTCAAGGGATAGTTGGGACAGTAGCTTTTATCTGAAATACTCATAAATTGTAGTACCATATTTATCTCACCCTCTAGATGATAACAAGTTAAGGAAAGGAATTTCAGGGCCTGGAGTATAGTGGGTAGGGCATATGACTTGCATAACACAGCTGAACTAGGTTCAATCCCTTATGGTCTTTGAATACCACCAGGAGCTATTCCTGAATACAGAGCCAGGAGTAACCATTGTGCATTGCTGGATTGCCCCCCACCCACAGGAATTTCATCTTCTTTGTCTTAACATACCAAGACCTACTTAGTGCATGGTGGTGATGGATGTAGGAAGGAAGAATGAGGTCCTCAAAATTTATCTCTTAGGTACATGCATAAGGTAATGAGAAGAGGAAGAATAATATAGAAATATGGACTCCTACAGATTGAACTAGGCACTGTGCTCCTGTGACCTCAACCTTACTCTAAACATGCTTTATGTATATTTAGGAACACAAATTCTCCAACTTTTTTCCTAGAATGGTACCAGATATACTAGTATATATCCCATAATTATTTATGGGATTAGGGGCCAGAGAGATAGCACAGTGGTAGGGTGTTTGTCTTGCATATGGCTGACTTAGGATGGACCTGGGTTTGATTTCCGGCATCTCATATGGTCCCTGATCCTGCCAGGAGTGATTTCTGAATGTGGAGCCAGGAGTAACCCCTGAGCACCACCAAGGATTGTGGCCTAAGGATTAATGCAAATGATAGTCACCTAGACCTCCTTATACTTCATCAACATTCCCTTTTCTCATATCAACTCTTCTTATCCATATAAGGCAGTGCTTCTCAATTATTTTCTGTCATGCCCCCCCTAGGAAGAAGAAAACATTTTTTGCAACCCCCGCGCTACTATAAATAGTATCTTTATTTAAAATAAACTTTAACCTGCAAAAAAAATTTTTAAATAATTTGAGCTGATTTTTTAATCAGAGGTGATGTCTGGATTAATGACTACAATGAGCACATTTTGCAATGCATAGCTTTTTGAAGCAGGGTTTGAAGCAGGACACAGCAACTCTCAGCTCCAGAGACATACAGAGACATAAACACGGGCTTAGCTTGTTATGACAGTGTTTGCTGAAGTCAAACATGCCCCCCTTTACGAGCCTCGAACCCCCCTGGGGGCCGCGCCCCATAATTTGAGAACCACTGATATAAGGAATAGAGACACTTCCAACAGAGACAAATAACAATAAGGTGTTATATATTGATGCTGCCATTGTAGAAATTGAGGCACAATGCAACTATTTAAGTGACTCATCAGATGTAAGTTCATTTGAACATCTTCAGGTCAATATTAAAATGTCCTTCTGTGATTCTCTGTCTATTCCCTGTCTTGTCTCCACCCAAGCGACAAAAGAATGCAAAGTACCTAGTACGAAATAAGGAATAGCAGTCACTTCTATATCCTAGATTGAACAGAACAAAGGAGGATATGCTCCAATATTCATAGAGCACAGAACTTCAACCTAAAGGTGAGTCCTTCCAAAATGAGAGTAGAATCACATCGAGAGAATTCCAGATTGAACCTGAGAAGTCAGACAGTGAACTTCTTTGGGGAAGTGAAGGAAGAGAAATCTTAGGAAGCCAGTGATGATCACTTCTGGCTTTCCCAAATATGTCTCTCTCCAAAGTCATTCAAAATGGTCTTTCTCTGTTTTCCAAGAGTGTGTGATAATTCTTAGGAGCATCCATGAGCACTATCACTCTGCAGCTCTCAGGAACAAATAGAATTATTTAGTTTCTCTGATGAGCCTGTTTGTATAATTTCCAGAAAGTGTACAAGGCTGTCATGCGAGATATGGTTTTATGTTGTTCTACTTGCTCTTCTTTTCCCACTTATTGAAAAATAAATAAAAAGGGAACTGGAGAAATACTACAGTGATAGAGTACTTGTTTTTGCCTGGGGCTAACCTGGGTGCAATCCCTGAACCCTAGATGACCTCCTGAGCACCACTAGGAGTGATCCCCAAACACAGGAGTCAACCCATGAACCTAGAAACCAGGTGTTGTATTCATTGCAGCGCTATTTACAATAGTCAGAATCTGAAAACAACACAGGTGCCCACCTACAGAGGAGTGACTAAAAACTGTGGTACATATACACAATGGAATCTTATGCAGCTGTCAGGGGAGATGAAGTCATTAAATTTTCTTATACATGGATGAACATGGAAACTATTATGCTGAATGAAATAAGTCAGAGAGAGAGAGAGACAGAGAGATAGACAGAGACAGAGACAGAGATATAGAATAGTCTCACTCATCTCTGGAATTTAAGAAAAATAGAAGACAGTATTGTAATAATACCAAGAGACAATAGAGATGAGGGCTGGATGGACCACCCCACGAAATGAAGCTTATCACAAATAGTGGCAAGTGCAGTTAGAGAAATAACTACACCAGCAACTATCATGACACTGGTAGTGAGTGAGAGAAATAGAATGCCTGTCTCAAAGACAGGCAGGGGATGGAAGAGGAGGAAGATGGGGGTATTGGTGGTGGTGAAGGGTGTGTTCACTTTTTATGACCGAAACCCAACTACAAATATGTTTGTAACCATGGTGCTTAAATAAATATTTTAATTTAAAAATCCCATTTCATATAAGAGCAAACTTAATTTTTGGTGAATAAAAAAAAGGGCTAAAAACCACTGATTGAAAGGAAGAAAATTCAAGCCCATGTCACAACATGGATGAAGTTTGAAGACATTTTCTAAATGAAAGAAGCCAGATGCATAGATAAATTTATGCAAGAACCTCTGTAGAAAAAGAGTGGAGAGCAGTCCTAGAGACAGAGAAGAGAAATGTGCAACTGGGGGCTAAAGGGAGATAGGAAACGAGGCGCTGCATTTGTTTTTCTACAAATAGGAGTTAATTTTTAGTTTTATTATATCTTATGTCACATAATTTAATAGAATTTATGGTTTTGATAAACAGTTATTGTACCTTCACCATTATCAACGTGTCCCCAACCATCCACTATTGTCCTTATATCTCTTCTAGTTCACTGAGAGTTGGTGTTCAATGGAGACATGGATTTAGCTTGGGGAGATAGACAGAAACAGGGTGGTGATGGTTCCAAAACACCTCAGACCACCACACTGGCCACTGAAAGGTGATTAAAAGGCTCAGAGTTGTGTTATATAATATTTACACCAAAAAAGAGAGGAGAAATGCATCCACCAAAACTCCATATGCTAAAATTAAGTAAGAAGAGGATCAATATTATTATTTCTTTAGCTGTCAAGTCATCCTTTTACCTATGTAATTTTGGAAGGTTTTAATTTTTTAATGGGATCAATATTATTGATTTTTCCTTCAGTCAGAGGCACCTGTGTGTCTGGATGCTGCACTGTTCCCTTTGCAGTAAATGTTTGTTGTTGGGTCAGCAGGGAATTTCTTGTATAAATTTTTTATTTGGATGAATATTGTCTGGAAGCACTATTTCTCTTGATTTCTGATATCTAGGGATCTTCTCAAATATTGTGACAGAAATAACTATAACCACTGTCTCACTTCTGACAGCTCAAATTCTGTTTCCTTCCTAATGAGATTCAACCTCATTTTGCTTCCTCGTGTCTGTACAGAAAAACGGAACCCCCCAAAATGGTGCTTCACTATCATCCAAGTGATGCTTCTATTTGCAATCTTTACTGATATTCTCTGGATTCCTCTCTTAGGAGGTTCTTGACTGGTTCCCATGCCAGTTCCTCTTTCATCCAAATCCTGTTGTGCCCTAAAATCTTTCTGCCCATGACCCAACATAACCTTGTACAAAAGGCCCCAATGAACTCTTGTTTCCAGCTGTGTTTTTCCTCTTTTGGAGCAAGCGATTTCTCGTGATCTCCTGAGCTGTAATCTCAGCAGGCTGGGATAACCTGACACTCCCTTTGGTCTGAAACATAAGTTACTTGTTTTCCAAATCTCAGAGCTGGGCTGTCACAAATTCTCTGACCACTTCCTCTGTAGCTTGGCCCAACTCTAAAATAATTCGTAACACACAGGGAAGAAGAGATACCATGACAAGAGTGAGTTGGAATTTCAGGCAAAAAGTAGAGATCTGACATCAAGCCACCAGTGCCATCTTGCTAAGAGGATTAGACCCCCAAGACAGAACAAATCTCAGGCAGAAGTTTGTAAACTTCACATGAGGCACACTGAGTAGTATACACAGGACTTTAAGTGATAGGTTTCTTCCTAGCATCACACACCATTGTCATTAGAAGTTCTCACTAAGTAGACTTAGTTAATGGAGTGTCAAGTAAATGTAAGGAAAACTGCAAGTCCAACTCTGTCCCTGAGAAATTTGGTGCCATTAAATGAGCTCTCTCAATTTCAGCAACTTTAGGCAATAACAAAACCAATAATGGCCTGGGTTATTTCAGAGGGAAGTAGATACAAACAAACCACAGCCCTCATCCTATGAGCTCATCAGCCCAGCTCCTCAAAGTTATTATGAGGATGAACAATACCTAACAGGAATGAACCAAAAATTAGATGTGAAATTATTATAGAAACCACACAAGCTCAACAAACAAAACTAAAACAACTACTCAACTAGCAATATATAGCTTAGTAGACCTTCAGACAACCCCATTGTGAAATATGAGATTTACAAATTTTCTTTTAATAACTTTTTTCAATAATTCCATTTAGATGTGCCAATAAATATTAATTAAATTATTCATATCTGCTAAGGGGCAGGCTTCAGGAAGGTTGGGAAACTGGTGACAAGGGTAGAAGAAATGCTACAAAGGTGATGGGATTGGTTTTGGAACATTGAATGCCAGAAATAACTATTTTGAGAAATTCTGTAAGTCACAGTATCTAAAATAAAGAAATTTAACTAATAATGAAAGAATAATGACAATCTATTTCTCAAATTGAAACAATGATAAGGATTTTCTCACTCTACCTTGGTGATATGCAAAGCATATGGTTCACCATTTTTAGATGACATGTGTTGCAATGGTAACCCCATTCCTTCCCAGGAAGCAAGGACCCAGGCCCTTGGTTTCTGACACACTTTATTCATGGTACCACAAACTACATTGTTCTGAAAAAGTAACATCTGAGTCATGGGACACAGGAGCAAACTGGCTCAGAATATCATTGAGTAGCTTAGGCCATTGTCTTGAAGATAGGCAAGAGCATGTATACCAGGAATTAGATTGCATCAGCATCTCTTTGAAACCCATCTCTGAACCTGAGAAAGAGAAGAGGGCCCAAGAGAACCCTGCCACAAGAAAAGAAGACACAGTAAGTAATAATCCTACAGAGAAAAAAAGTTTTCATGGACCGAATCACCTAACCTCAGTAACAAGAGAGCTTATAAATCCACAGAGCATGAGACCAAATACATCACTACTGAATCTCTCTGACTTCCTTTCTCTATCTCTTACACACACACACACACACACACACACACACACACACACACACACACACACACACCCTTTGTAAATGGTGGATGTTTACAAGTCAAGAAGAGTCCTCTAATACAATGTTAACTGTTGGGATAAATAGATTGAAGAAGTGATTCAATCTTAGTGATTGAATATTTAGTGAAATATGTAATAAAAGAAAATTACTGGATAGCTTTACCTTTATGTGAAGATGGATTACCAGAGCAAATGAACTGGCTAGAAACAAAATTGATTCTGGAAGAAAGGAAGGAAGGAAGGAAGGAAGGAAGGAAGGAAGGAAGGAAGGAAGGAAGGAAGGGAGGGAGGGAGGGAGGGAGGGAGGGAGGGAGGGAGGGAGGGAGGAAGGGAGGGAGGGAGGAAGGAAGGAAGGAAGGAAGGAAGGAAGGAAGGAAGGAAGGAAGGAAGGAAGGAAGGAAGGAAGGAAGGAAGAGAGGGAGGGAGGGAGGGAGGGAAGAAAAAGAGGGAGGGAGGGAGGGAGGGAAGAAAAAGAGGGAGGGAGGGAGGGAAGAAAAGGAGGGAGGGAGGGAAGGAAGGAAGGAAGGAAGGAAGGGAGGGAGGGAGAGAGGGAGGGAGGGAAGAAAAGGAGGGAAGGAAGGAAGGAAGGAAGGAAGGAAGGAAGGAAGGAAGGAAGGAAGGAAGGAAGGAAGGAAGGAAGGAAGGAAGGAAGGAAGGAAGGAAGGAAGGAGGAAGGGAGGAAAAGACACATATCATGTATCATGACATTGTCCTATTCACTCTGGCCACTGGCTTTCATTTTGCCTGTACAGGTTCCTCAGAGGTCCTGAATCATTGACTTGGGGCCTTGATAAATGGGATAAGCCCCTTGCTCAATTCACAGAGGGAAAAAATGAAAAATGTCCTCAAATTAGCCAATAGTTTGTTTCTAACATGAGAAGAAATTTCACGTTTGGAGTGCTATGTTCCTATGGGTTTTATCTTTAAAAATTTGTTTTAACTTAAATGGCTCTGGTCAGGATCTGAGTTAACAGAGAAGTTTTAAAAGTTAGAATGTATTCCTGGCTCTCATTACCTTAGAATGATTAAATGGGGACTTGGCTGGCTGATTCAGATGAGTTGCCAACCCTCTGACTTAGGAAAATGCCAAAACACTTCTGGCTAAATCTGAAAGGCGGTTCAAAAGAAAGGATCAGGAGCCAAGCCAGCAAGTTCCTCAGTGCTGGCCTGATTTTAGGCTTAATCATCAGTGACACCCTGAGGCTAGAGAGGGCACTTTCTCCAGACCCAGCTCTTGCTTTGAGCAGGGAAGCCCAAGGCAACTGCACTCACACCTCCCTTTGTATAGAATGCGGTCTCATGAGAAATGCCGATTTCTCTGGAAGTGATGATATCCAATCAATGGAGAGTCAGAATTTTGGAAGTGGGAATGATAGTACATAGGTAAATACATAACAACCAGATCTCAAAAAATAATGTGTGTATATATATATCTATATGGACATTGTAAACACCAACATGTCTGTTTACAATATATAGTTCATAGACAGTAATTAAATACACATTTCTGACCCTTTAGAGTTGAATTCCCCGCCCCCCCAGAAGGCAATAGTTGGTTTTGCTGGTCTTGTATCACAGGTCCAACTGTGGTTATAATCCAACTAGGATTGTGACCCAAACACCACATTTCTATCTTTTCCCAATAAACTCACTGTCTTTCATCATGATGAGATCTGCTGACGAACTCACATTGTACACATTGTATTTCTTTTGTTTTGTTTTGTTGTTTTTGGGCCACACACTATGATGCTCAGGGGTTACTCCTGGCTATGCGCTCAGAAATCTCTCCTGGCTGGGGAACCATATGGGACGCCAGGGATCCAACCCAGGTTCATCCTGGATCAGCTGCATAAAAGGCTATTGATCCGGCCCCACATTGTATTTCTTTTTGGGGGAGGGTCACACCCATCAGTGCTCAGGGGTTACTCCTAGCTCTCTAGCTCTTTGCTCAGAAAACGCTCCTGGCAGGCATGGGGACCATATGGGATGCCAGGATTCAAACCACTGTCCTTCTGCATGCAAGGCAAACACCCTACCTCCATGCTATCTCTCCAGGCCTCACATTGTATTTCTTAAACTTAATCCTCATTTGCCTTCTGCTCCAGTCAAAACAGACTTTTACACTTTATATGAACAATGAACATTTTCTTCCTGCTGAAGTCTAGACAGTCAACCAAATAATATATCAAGCATTCATTTATAATATTGTCCAATTTCCTTGGTGCAAAGCCTCTCCTTTTGGCCAATTTCAAACTGTCAATGCCACATCTTCAACTGCCTGAGTGAAGAAAAACACAGCTGTATGCTATCACACAGAACTTCCCCTACAGAGATAGAGGGGATATGAAAGCTCAAAAGCATAAATAAAATGTGGCAAAATAAGAAGGCAGTGATGTGTTTTGAATACATATTACTCTGCCTATAAATATATATTTATATATATACTTATGTATATATATGAGGCCAAGTACATAACCATTAATCTCTCTCACATACACACGCACACACAAATACACACACACCTTGAAGATGTTGGATGTCTACAAGTCAAAAAGAATTCTCCCATGAGATGCTAAATCTTGGTACAAAATGGATTAAAGAAGTGATTCAATGTTAGTGATTCAATATTCAGTGAAATATGGAAGTAAAATGAAATTTTGGATGGCTTTACCCTTATGTGAAGAGTTCTACCAGGGATAATCCCTGAACACAGCTGGGTGTGGCCCCCATTTTAAAAAATATGTATATATGGGGGTCAGAGCGGTGGCACAAGTGGTAAGGTGTCTGTCTTGCCCACGCTAGCCTAAGATGAACTGTTCAATCCCTCAGCATCCCATATAGTCCTCCAAGCCAGGAACGATTCCTGAGTACATAGTCAGGAGTAACCCCTGAGTGTCACCGGGTGTGGCCCAAAAACAAACAAACAAAAATATGTATATGTAACTGGAGAGGTAGTAGGTAAAGCTTGGACCATATGTGATTCCCTGAGCTCCACCAGGGAACCAACATCCCCAAATGAGTTTATGAGTTTATATAAATCTTAATCATGACTGCATTTAGCATTCAAATCATAAAATTCCTAACAATGTCATTAGCTCTCAAATGCTGATACAAGATGCCACCAATGAACTGCATACAGGCTGGAGAAGGCAGTAGAGGATCCATGAGCAAAATATGGGGAGACGGGGAATGGGGTGGGGGAGGATGTGAGATCAGTACATGAAGTTCCCTACCCCAAGCCATTCTGTTCTTAGGACTGGGTGTTTAAGGTGAGACTAAGACTAACTATATTCCTAAACAAAGGTGTTCCCCCAATTTCCTCTTCCCAGTAACCTCTTCTTTTGGTATGGAAAAGCCTACCGAGATTACAGGACCTACCCCCACCATGCTGGATTTGGTTGTAGAGAGTAAAAAGAAAGCAATTCTGGCTTTTGGTGGGTGCAGAGGGTGCACATGGCAGAGAGAGGCCATGAAGTGAAAAGCAAAAAGAGAGAGAGAGAGAGAGAACACATGGCGAGAGGCCATGAGAAAAATGCAGACTGGCTCCAATGAATCTCCTCCTGACTGCTTGGTGTATTATTTCTCTGCCACTATCCTGCTTCATCCGACCCATCTGTTTAAGGGGTTAGAAACATGGTGGCACCATGGATTTTTATTTTACAAGGGTGAATCAAAGCTCTGCAGCTTCTGCCTGCCTTTCTGCATCTGACCTATTTTCAAATGCAAAGAAACACGCTGATTGTTCCCCAGTTGCCAACTTGGGCTACTGGTTGCACAATCTTCCTCTCTCCTGACAGACACACCCTCACTTTGGCAGTGATGCCCACAACTAGGCAGGTCCAAGAGAATGACACAGCTGGGGATCATTTGGAAGACAATTAAGGCTAATGAGCTGATTTAGCAAAAGCAGAAAAGGGGGGGGGGGGGCTGGAAATGGCTCTGACTGAAGATCCTGTTCCTTTCTAGCTGGGTGTTCCCTCTTAGTGAGCATGGACTTTGGGAGAAGGTCTCATTTACTAGCAAAATTTAGTATAGGTTTTGTTGGGACCTGAATTCTGAACAAGGAGGGATGCCATTTTGTAAAGGCCATATGGCCGGCTTCTTCTCAGGTTCTGAGCAGGGAGAAGCATCATTTTGTAAGGACCACTTGGTGTAAACTACATGCTAGGTCTTCACAAACCTATTTCCATAGATCCTGTCCCAAGCTACCTGACCAGGTTGTCTATCAGGGAAGGACAAGGGAGAAATAGGAAGACAAGAGCCAGTCATTTTAAGGATCATCAGAAAGCTGGAACTTCCTATATCCCTTCCCTATATAATCCTGATCATGACCTTGGGCAGGGATCATCTCCTTCAGGGGATGACCCCTGGCTGGCCAGGCTGGGGGTTTTGTTGGCAGACGAATTAAAGTATTAAACTTTATTCCAGTTGTGTGGTCTCGTCTTTCTACTCTGGAACCCTACAGGTTTATCTACACCCTGACAGTACTGAGTTCGAGTGGGTTCTTCTAAGGGGGTCGTGGGAATCAGGCTGTTCTATGTGTAGCTGGCAGGAGAATAAGCTGATCAATATGGAAGCGAGATGGATGTGGATTTCCACAGTTAAGCACTTTTCCATGGATCTTGATGACCAAAGATTAATAATGAAACATGACTTTTTAGAGAAAATTCATCAATGACATGTTAACTGTATATTTGACAATAAGTTCAGAACATGAAACACAGGGCCAGAGAGATAGCATGGAGGTAAGGCATTTGCCTTGCATGCAGAAGGATGGTGGTTCAAATACCAGCATCCCATATGGTCCCCTGTGCCTGCCAGGAGCGATTTCTGAGCCTAGAGCCAGAAGGAACCCCTGAACACTGCCGGGTGTCACCCAAAAACCAAAACAAAAAAATAAATAAAAGAACATGAAACACTACACAGTCACTGAAAGGAATCATTTTAATCAGCTCTTACTCAAGAACTATACACCAGTAAGTGACAAAGGAAAGGCAAAGATCATGATCCATATATACTTCTATTCCGATACCTTTCTATATTTCTATAGTATATTTATATTTGTAAAGGCTACAACATATCTTTGCAAGGATACACAAACTATTGGTCATGGTTGGGCTCTGAAAAAGAGAACTGATAAAAGCCAAAGGCAAGAGTGGAAAAGACTCACATAACTCTTTAAAATGTTTTTCATTTGTATCATGCATTTACTTTGGTGGAAGTGAGTTTGGGGGCCACACCCAGCAATGAATGCTCAGGGGCTGCTCTCAACTCTATACTCTGTGGACCATATCCAGTGCCAGGGATCAAACTAGGGTCAGTGGCATGCAAGGCACATAAGCTTTCTACTATCTCTCCCCTCCTTTATGATAAATTATATTTTAGTCATAAAAATATATGACTATTACATGGGGAAGAGATGTTATTTGCCTCTTGTTACAGCCTAATATGATCATTCATCCATGGGGCTGGATTAATAGCACAGTGATGGGGCATTTGCCTTGCACATGGCTGACCCAAGACAGACCCGGTTTGATTCCCAGCATCCCACCTTGTCCTCTGGGCCTGCCAGGAGTGATTTATGAGTGCAAAGCCAGTAGTAATTCTTGAGCACTGCAGTGTGTGCTCCCTCCCCCCAAAAAAGCCCAACCAAACAAAAAATCCATGTAAATTGTATTTTACACTCAGATGTTGTTTCTGGATAAGATAAATTCAAATGCTAAGGAGAAAAAAAAAATTAAGTGCATGGCTACCTTTAAGAGGGCAATAGTTACTTCATTCTCAGGGATTATCAAACACAATCCCAAGCACCCTCAAGATTTTACTACACTTAAAAGAAATTTTTCTACTCTGGTCTGCCTGGAGTTGGTCTGGTTTTATCATTCAAAGTCATGTGTTCCCAGAAGCTCTTCATCTGAGTAACCTACAATAGTGGATCCAAATATTTTCTCCTCCATCATCTCCCACTGGTATTCCCACCTGACGAAGCACAGCCAAAAGGGCAGAAGACCATTAGCTGCCATTCAAGAAGCTCAGTTCAGATGGGGAGGGACAGGAAGAGAGAGGGGTCCTCAAGTGTTGGGGAATCCTAGCCACTTAGCTGATTCCCTCTGTGACAAGGAAACTATGAGATCTAGCATCTCACCTTATCTTCACAGTGCAAGACCTTCAAACCATCTTCTACCTTCTGAACTTCCCTCACCGCTTAGAATTTGTGCAAAGGGTCTCATGCCCAGTGGACAGCAATGTGAGAACACACACACACAATAAGTATATATATATATATATATGTGTATATATATATATACTGATTGTGTAGGGAATATATATATATATATATATATATATATATATATATATTCCCTACACAATCAGTAAGTGAAATCTCCTGAATCTTAATCTAGATTGGCAACACAGTTCTGAGCCAGAAACTTCCCCCTGAAAGCCTCATCATTCTGTTCTATTTGTGGTTCTAGCAAAAGTTCCCTTCTCTTAAGGCCACGTTTCTCATTGTAAGAAATTCAATCCTTAATTTCAATCCCTAGGACTAGACAGATAATACAGGGGTAAAGTGTTTGCTTTGCATGTTGCTGACCCTAGATAGACTCCCTGGCACAACATAGGGTCCCCAAGTCCCTACCAGAACTGATCCCCTGAGCATAGAGCCAGTAGTAAGCCCTGGGCTTCTCAGGATGTGATCCAAAATTAGTCAATCCCTCAACCTCATGTTCCAGAGATTGTGATTGGGTCCTTCTAGGAAAGCAAATTAATCAACCGGATTCTCTTTGTACCACAATTGGAACTCAGAATTTATTTATTATGGAGGGAGGTCACACCATGATGCTCAGGGGTTATTCCTGGCTGTGTGCTCAGAAATCACTCCTAGCTTGGGGGACCATATGGGACCGTGGTAAGTCACGTGCAAGGCAAACGCCCTACGGCTGCACCACCGCTCCAGTAACCTCAGAATTTAAAAGAACAATGTTGCATCAGTGTAAAAGGTTCATTTCAACAACAGGGAAAACAAGCGATTATTTTGTGATGGTTTTTATATTATTTGTGGGGAGTGGGAGATTGGGGCCACACCCCACAGTGCTCAGGATTTATTCCTGAATCTGCATTCAAGGATCACTCCGGGCCAGTTCCAGGGACCATACATGGTATCAAGAATCAAACCCATTAGACATATGCAAGGCAAGTGCCCTTCCCACTCTACTATCACTTCAGCCCCCATTTCATTTTAGTTTATTTTAGATTTTTTTGCATATCCAGCAGTGCTTAAACACATTTAGCATTCACTCCTGGTGCAGCTCGAGGGACCTTCTGGTGTGTCAGGGATTAAACGTAGGTTGGCCACATGCAAAGCAAGCACCCAACTTGCTAAGCTATCTCCCTGGCTCTGTTGTGTTTATTTTTTTTTTGAAAACAACAAAAACAGTTTGAGGGCCCCCAGCCCACTTTAATGCCTAGCAACATGGACCCTAAGCGAAATCAGGCATATTTCACAACACTATCAAGCACCAGCCTAATCAGCCAGGTGTTAGACTCTCAATCACATAATCAAGTCCCAGTAAGCAGGTGTTTTGAGTGAAGATTGAGATAAATCGTTGCCTTTATGCTTATTTAGGAGGTTTTGCAACATTAAAATGGAGTACCTCACACTCCAGCCAGCAGACTTCAGAAGTTTCTTCGCTGAATTAATTGAGACCATAATTAACACTAGAGGTTTAAACAGACCGGCACAAAGCTTTGAGCCTTATTCAGGAGATGTTTTCTTTTCTTGATTTCTGCTACCTTTAAGGTGTTGCCCTTAAGGATGGTAACACTTTTTAAAATGACTAGAATTCATTTCTCTTGGTTCAGACTGAACTTGGTTCAGTTTGATCCTTTCAGAGAAAAATAACGGCAGATCAAGTCAAGTTCTGTAAAGCCAGGGGCCCATTCTACCTGTCTCTCTAATGTGACAAACCTAGAAAAGAGAGTTCTGAAGACAAAATAAAGTTGCATAAACTTGGGAAATTATTGTTTTACTTCCAAAATGGTCTCTCAGAGATTCACACATATCAACTCCAACCCCACATAAATAAAACCAGAATTAACAACTCTAGCCTCTCTAAAGCTCAGAAATTTTTCCTTATGATTTATTTTAGGAAACTATGAGAAGGTATCCCTTATGTAAATAGTTGCTCACTCATTTCTATTAATTCTTATTAATTGTGAGTAGCAATATAACATGAGAAAAAATTTTTTTCTTTTTCTTTTTTTTTTATTTGTGTGTGGATCATATCCAGCTGTGTTCAAGGCTCTGCACTCAGGGTTCACTCCTGGTGGGGGGCCATATGGTACCAGGGATAGAAACCAGATCAGTGCATACACACACCCTACCAGCTTACTCCAGCCCCAGCATGAGAGACTTTCTTAGGTTTCATTTTTCTATTTCTCTTTCTCCATTTCTCTGGCCTGGAAGCATCACCAAGCTATTCATTTCAGAACTTGCCATTTTATCATCTACAGCTAAAGGACTTTGTGACAGAACTTGGCCATACATGGCACCAATTTAATAAGAAAGCCCCAACACTCTTGCCATTCAACAGAGAGAAAGGTTTCACAAAATGTTTCATTGTGGATCAAGGATCCACAAAGGGAAAGACACAAAGGGAGAGCGTTTTACTAGGTCAGAACAAAACAAGGGTTCTACAACTGTGGGTTCTGAGGTTAAATAAGCCCAAAGGACTTCATCCTTCATTTCCACCCACTCCTGAAATTGGTCCCTCATTATAGACCACTTCAATACTTCTCTTTCCTATCATCTTTTGAGCAAGGTTCAGTGGGAGAACTAATTCGTGTTTAGATGGGACTCATAGCTCAGGACTTTCCAACCGAAATTTGGTATCTATTTGCAGATTAAAAGTCCTCTTGCAGCCAGTGAGTCTGAGTTAGGGCTTTACTGGTCTATCCTTTGTCAGATAAGATCCTTCTTTCTTTGCCCTGTGCTGTCTCTCATATTTGCTCACCCCAATATCCACAACGATTAGCCCAGACATCACAGTCGCATCTACCTCTGCGCTGGGTCTCACAGCTAGAAGCTGGAATTTCCTTCAGATTCCATCCTATTAACAACTCACATCAGTTCCACCAAAAGATTTGTTTCCTTGCTACCTATGCTTTAGTAAAAATTTCTCTCCTCTTAGATTTTGTGGAGAAAACGGAAGACTACTCTGGAAGCTCCATCAACTCTTCACCTTCTTCTTCAGACCTAAGACTAGCCTTCCCTGTCCCTCCTAATCTCTCACCAGACCTGGACCCCCAAGTCCAGAAACTTCTCTCCTGGATCTTTCATTTCTATATGTGTCTGTATCAAATATGTCTCCCTCATCCACATAAAATGTTAGGTGTTTGGATGGCTGGAGCACAGAGGTGTGATGAACTTTCAAAGTAGAATAACCCAAACTAGAATCGTGACACTTCTCTTCCCTCAGTCATGGGGAAGATTTGAATTCTAAAAGTAGGATTTTGTTTGTTTTTGTTTTTTGGGTCACACCCGGCAGCATTCAGGGGCTACTCCTGACTCTATGCTCAGAAACCACTCTTGGCAGGCTCAGGGGACCATATGGGATGCCGGGATTCGAACCACCATCCTTCTGCATGCAAGGCAAATGCCCTACCTCCATGTTATCTCTCAGGTCCCAAGAGTAGGATTTTGAATAGGAATTTCTGGCTGAGACTCATCCTCCCAAAAACAGAAGATCTGTATTTGGAGAGGACTGCTTTTTCTTTTTGCCTCTTGAGATAGCTGTATTGAGACCCTGTGTGAGAGATATGTATATGTCCTCCGAGAGTTGAGGCCCTTGGAAAATTGAGATCCTTGTTCTTGCCTGAACAAACTTAAAGGCAGCCCTTAGTAGCAGAGTAGAAGACTCTTGATATGGGGAAGTAACTTGATTCCTAGAGATCAAATGTTAGAATCCTGTTCAGAGAGAAATCATCCAGAAAGTAGCAAAAACCAAAGTAACAGTTTGGGCAGCATTAGCTAGGCAGAGTTTGGGACAGAACTGAGGGTGCATCAAAACAATAAATGTACTCTCTACACTTGGGAAGACCCATCAGGTGATACCATGTACCCTCAGAGAACTCATGAAAATGGTTCAGCCGGCAAGACCCCTGTGTCAGCCTGAGATGCCGGAGCTGTCTCCCACGCGTCTATCACCTGCCTCCTCCAGCTCAGGCTGATACAAGAAATACTGTTCTGTAACAGGGCATAGGTATAATAAGGGAAAGAAGAGTTGGCAGGAGAAAGGAGGAGCACCATAACAACCCTAGTCACAACAAGGGGCAAACTGGAGGTGAGAAAATGGAAAACTATGCCCAGTTTAGTTGGTGTGTAGCTCAGAACAGACACTATAAACTGGAACAGGATTGTGACCCTGTGATTCAGAACTTACATATAAGAGGAACCAGAAAGTTGCCAACACCTTTGAAAAAGTGAAGGGGACAAATGGAAAGGCCCAATGTAGTGTTACTCTTAGGAAAATTAACATTAAGGCTCATATGCCAGATGCAGAAATGAGTTCAGACCCTCCCCTGACTCGTCAACAATACTGGCTTGGCCTTGTCTTGTCCCTCATCCTCACTGCAAGTTGATTGAAGATCTTCTACATAAATACTGTGTATACTCAAGTCTAAGCTGACCCAAGTATAAGCCGACTCCCCTAATTTTACCCTAAAAACTGGGAAAACTTAGTGACTCAAGTATAAGCTGAGGTGGAACATGCAGCAGCCACTGGTAAATTTTAAAAATAAAAATATATACCCAAAACAATTACAATAATTGAGGAATCAGTAGGTTAAATGTTTTTCAATATTTATTGCTAAAGAAATACTGTAAACTAGCAACAATAACTTTAAAACTTTAAATAAAATGCAGAAAACCATAGCTTAACATGTAATCAAGCTAAATCACAAAGGTTAAAATCCTTTAAAACTGGATTCCTCATCATCATCATCTGTATGTCCAAACAGAGCTTCAGCTGTATCTGATGTGAGGGTATCAGCATAGACATTGTCATCACCACTGAGTTCGCAGATATCATCATCATTGCTGTCCGTCTCATACAAAACGCAGAATATTGTGGGTTAAATAGTTCGGTGGCATCCAGTTCAGTTCAGCTGCCTACCCCCTACCTCTTCAGCTCAGCCGTGACTTGTGGACTGAGCTGAAGCACTACCCTCTCCAAAAGAAAGCAGAAGACGACTGAAGACTATGTGCATTTGATTCAGTGCATGCGCACCAAAACAAATAAACCTGTATGATCTGAGTATAAGCCGAATTCATGTTTTTCAGCACAAATTTTGTGCCCCAAAACTCAAAACTCGAGCTTATACTCGAATATATACAGTACACACATAAATGAGATCTAGGGGCTACAAGAATGGCTCAGGGTCAACATGAACCTACCTTGAATGTGTGAGGCTGTGAGTATGATTCCTGGTGCCTCCCACATGCACTGAGCACAGAACTCCTGAGAATGTGCTGTCTGGTGCACAGCCAAGAGCTATGAACCCCACAGGGTTGATACCCCTAGTCAAGATATAGACAATGACAATAACATAAGGGGAAGGGAACAGGACAAAATGAATCTTCAAAAACTTATGCACAACAAGTCAACCCCTATGAGAGGGTGAGGCAGAATTTTAGAGAAACTTCCATAAAAAAACAGACCTGTACAGAGATAAATTTATATCTGTGAGAACACACATACACACACACACACACACACACACAAATACACATGCCCATGGCTTCTCAACTTTGTTATAACAAAAATGCTAATTTGAATTCATATATAAATTACTTAAAAGGCACATAGATGGACAAATTAGATACGTATTTTCATCAGTACTTAGTAAGTTCAAATAGAAGCTTCACAAACAAAAACAGAATTGTGGGAGATGCAAATAGCTTATAGTCAAGTCTATTTTGACCCAAAATGTCTCCCCTTTATGCATAGTGAGCTTGTCAAATATTCCAGATCATGTTAGCTTTTATGTGATTTGGTCCCTTGCTGTTTTATCTTTGCATTTCTGACATCAATCAAAACCGGTCTGTTTTCCACTGCTTCTGCACTATCCTTTATAAATATAAAGATTTATAAATGTGTTGTGTTCTATAATGAAAACTGGGTTCTGTGACAACGTGGTACATCTATTTATGTCAGGAATCAGTGGGAGCTAAAGTGTGTGATAGTTACTTAATGTTTTATCAACTGTTGAAATATGGTAACATTTATTTTCTATTTACACATATTTTAGTGTTAAGATATAAAGAGTCAAGTGGAAATTCTTGGCAGATGATTTTAACATAGAGATTATATTTTACAATCACAAGTCTAACAATAATTGGCCAATATCCAATTTATGGTCCCAAGAAGTATTATGCATATTTTATATATGTTTCTTTACATACTTTATTACGTACATAAATACATATTATTGTACATATATTGCTACATAATGAATAAAGAAGCAATAAAGGTATAAAGAATCCCACTGATGTAAAAAATAATATTGAATAATTGTGTAAGTTTTTCAGAATTTTTATATATCTGTAGCCATATATACTAGTACATAATTTTATACAATTTTGCAAAAGCCAGCGCCTACGATACATAATTCTCTACAACTTGTTTTACTTTATGCCATAAACACTTTTCAAAGCAAGTTATATGATTACCCTCATTCCTCTCAACAGTTATATATATATATATATATTTATTTATTTGTTTGTTTTGGGGCCACATCCAGCAGCGCTCAGGGGTTACTCCTGGCTCTGCACTCAGACATTGCTCCTGGCAGGCTTAGAGGAACATATGGGATGCTGGGAATCAAACCCAGGTCTGTCCTAAGTTAGCCACTTGCAAGACAAATTTTACCCTACAGTTGTGCTATTGCTCCAGCCCCTCAATAATTATGTATTTATTGCACTCTCATTCACTGTGGTAGGAATGCCGTCTAGTCCAGCCTTTATGGAAAACAATATAAAGATTCCTCAAAAAAGTGAAAATTGAGCTCCCATTTGATTCAGTTATGCCACTCCTAGGGTTATATCCTAGGAACACAAAAACACAATATAAAAATGCTTTTCTCACACCTATATTTATTGCAGTGCTATTTACAATAGCCAAAATCTGGAAACAACTAAGATGTTTCACAACAGATGAGTGCCTAAAGAAATTCTACGAAGCCATCAGGAAAATAAAGTCCTGAAATTTTTCTATACATGGATAGGCATGGAAACTTTTATGCTGAGTGAAATAAGTCAGAGGGAGAGAGATAGACACAGAATAGTCTCACTTATCTATGATTATGAAAAATTAAAAAAAATTATTGTAATAATGCCCAAAGTCAATAGAGATGAGGGCTGGAAAAACCGACCTATGATGTGAAGCTCATTACAAAGAGTAGTGAGTGCAGTTAGAGAGATGACTACACTAACAACTATTATGACAGTGTTAATGAGTGAGAGAAGTAGAATGCCTGTCTCTAATACAGGCAGGGAATGGGAAAAGGGAGACGGGAGAAGGGGAGGGGGCATTGGTGATGGGAAGGTTGCACTGGTAAAGAGGGTGTTCTTTTTATGACTGAAACCCAACTACAATCCTGTTTGTAATCATGGTGCTTAAATAAAGATATTATTTAAAAGTTATGTTTATTCATTGCTTTATTGCATTCAGCAATCCCTATATTTTGACCTATTGTTTTCTTTTCAGAAAAATTAAATTATGGGGCCAAAGAGATAGCATAAAGGTAAGGCATTTGCCTTGCATGAAGAAGGACAGTGGTTCGAATCCTGGCATCCCATATGGTCCCCCGAGCCTGCCAGGAGCTATTTCTGAGCATAGAGCCAGGAGTAACCCCTGAGCACTGCTGTGTGTGACCCAAAAACCAAAAACCAAAAAAAAAAAAAAAAAAGAAAAGAAAAGAAAAGAAAAATTAAATTACTCAGTATCCTCCCAAGAAATCCACCTCTTTTAAGCAAACAGAAAATACACCCCCAATTGCACCAAGGCTAATATAGTTTCTCTAAATTGTTCCAGCACCCCCTAGGGTAAATATTGCTCATTATGGCTTGTTTAGGGCCATACCTGGCAATACTCAAGGGTACTCCTGTCTCTGCATTTAGGAATTACTCCTACTGGTGCTTGTAGGACAATATGGGATGATGGCGATTGAGCACAACTTGTCCACATGCAAGATAAGTGCCCTATCCATTGTACTATCTCTCTGGCACCAGATATTACTCCTTTAGGTATATGCTCCCAGATTTATTTAAGCTAGTCCTTGTTGAAAACATCAATTTCAAAGTTTTCTGTATTGCCAATTGATGTGGCTTTGCATAGAATATGCTGTCATGCTTGAACCATTATCTAATTATTTGCATATGCTAAATAGCCATAAGTATACTTGGCTGGTCAAATAGTATGCAAATTTAAATTTTGAAGGGTACCAAATTGTACTTTGAAAAGCTAGTGCTGATTTACTCTTGTCTCCAATAAAAGACACGATAAATCTTTTTATTTTGGTCAGTCTGATCTGTGAAAAATGAACTCAAAGCTTCAATTGATGTTTTTTCCCATAATCAGAAAGCATGAGCTTCTCATATGATGACTGATTGTGCTATTCCTTCTGAGAATTTTTTGTATTCCTTTGTCCATTTTTTGTTGGGTTATTTATCTTTTATCTTAATTTATAAAAATTTTAGTAGCAATAATAATTCTGTTGCATTGATTGAAAATCATATTTTTTACTTCTTCTGTATCATTTTATTAGTTTCTTTGCACAAGACAGTCAACCTTTCACATAAATAACTATATCCATCTTTCCTGGTGCTTTTTTGTTTTAATATCATGCTATTTCAGTTCTCACCAGACTCCAGTTATTAAAATACCTGCACTTTCTTCTGGTATTTTTATGATTTCACTTCTACACTTAAACTGTTCCTATGTAATATATATTTATATTAACAATGAACTAAAACTTAAAATGCCCATGTAGAGGCAGGAGAGATAACACAGTGGTAAGGCATTTGCCTTGCATTCAGAAGGATGGGTGGTTGGAATCCCAGCATCTCATATGGTCCTCCAAGCCTGCCAGGAGCAATTTCTGAGCACAGAGCCAGGAGTAACCGCTGAGTGCTGCCAGGTATGACCCAAAAACAAAACAACAACAACAACAAAAGTACTACATATCATTTTACAATATTTTTTGGGGGGGGAAGGGACTTATTTGTGGCTCTACACTCAGTATTCATTAATGGCAGAGTTTAGGGGCTATTTTGGGTGCCAGGGATCAAACTTCGGTCTAGGTAAACCTAGTGCAAGATAAATAGGCTACCTGCTTTATTGTCTCCCTGACTCCAGACTCCCTTTTTAAACCTACTACACTATGGCCCTGTTTCTAAACTCAATAAAAAACATTCAATAATACTACTATATATTAATTCTAAAATGTATTTAATTTATTTCCTAATAGTGGGTATTTAGACCGTTTGCAAGCATTTTGAAATGGCTGCATAATGAACTTACCAAGAGCTAAGCCCTCATCCATTTTTTTGAAAACCCCTGCCCATGCCATTTCTTCATAAACCAGAGTATGTCTTCTTAGTCCAAAGAACTTTCTCTTTACTGTTGCTCAAACCAAAATCTTAGAAGTAATTTTTGCTCCAACATTGTCCTACAATGTACAAACTTATCCTATCAGAAAAATATCCCATCAGCTCTTCCTAATACACCATGATACTCACCTAGGTGCAATATTCCCACTCTGTGTTCCCACTCATGCCACACCACAATCCAATCTCCATAAAAACCCAATCTCCAGAAGTCAGAAGTTCATTTTAGGATGTAGATCAAACCAAACCATGCCCTTGCTTAAAATCCTAGCATGGTTTTCCAATATAACCCTGGAGGTAAAGTAGAAACCTCTTGCTCAGCAAGTTTATCAAAGTTTCTGTCACCTGGCCCCTACCTTCCTCTCTGACCCATTCCACTGTGACTCCCCCAGCACACATACAAAGGTCTTTGTGCCCTGTTTCTCAAATAATTGCCTCTTTTTACTCCTTAAACACAGCTAACTTGCTCCTAATTTAAGGCAGAGCGTTTTCCACTTGGCACTATTGACATCATGATGAGGGCCTGTCCTGCACATTGCAGGATCGTTATCAGCATCACTGATTTCTACTTACCATTCCTCAGTGGAAATCTCCTATCTCTTCCATCTCTTCCTACCCTGTTAAGAAAATAGAGCATTCTCCCAACAGTTAGGATTGGACCTTTGCAACATGAGTCCTCCTACACAGAAATTTCTGCATCCTGAATCTTTATGTAAAGGTTTCTCCCATTCAAGATTTAGAGCAAATGCCATCTCTTCAAAACCACTCTTCCCTGTTTTCCTCCGATCTAAGCAAGCCTCCCACCCATCATCCACCACCCACTTCTTTTACCGGTTCACTTATTGGCTTGTTGTCTCTCTGGCACCAATGTCAGTTGCAAATTAAGAGCAGAACCTGATATGAATAAGCAGATAGTCAAGAAATATTTGCTGAGTGAAAAATAACAACGTGAATTTTCCAAAGTGTAGAGCAAAGATTTCAGGAATTCTCTTCCACATTTGATCCTCCTAATAGCATCATCATTCCTTTGCCTTCAATGAACTGATCTCTTGGACTGTCTTATTAGAAGCTCCTCTTTCTTGGCCCAAAGCTACTCTTTAGAAGTTTCAATGCTATAACAGGGCCAGAGGGATAGTGCAGTGGTAAGGTAAGTGCCTTGCACGCAGCTGACCCAAGATGGACCTCAGTTCGATCTCTGGCGTCCCATATGGTATCCCAAGCCAGGAGCGATTTCTGAGTACATAGCTAGGAGTAACTCCTGAGTGTCACCAGGGTGTGGTTCCTCCCTCCCCAAAAAAAGGAAAAAAAGAAGTTTCAATGCTATGTATCTTCTCTTTCAATTCCACATCACAAACTAGGTGACCTCAGTTACACCCATGTCTCATCAATTACTGTTTATTTTCTCATGATTACCAAATCTATACCTCTACTCCAGATGAAAGCATCCTAGGAGGTCCTCAGGGCCCTTAGAGCTCAATGTTACAAACCACACTCTTCACTTCTACTAACCCCAAGATAGGTGAACTAAAAAGCCCTCTCATCAAACATAGTATAGTCTTTTGCCCTTGAAACTTCTGGTTCCAGTAGTGAAATTATTTTTTCTGAGTTGTCACAACACCCTCTACTAACCTCTAGGCCATTGAACCTGCCCCCAAATAATGCACTATAGATTCAAATAAAAACATAAAGTATAAAGTCCACATGTTGGGTGAGGCCACCCCAGGCACCGTGTTTCTAATCCCTGAGGCAGACTGGTCTGATGAAGAATGGTAGTAGTTGTGGAGAAATAATTCACAAGCAGTTGAAGTTTCATCGGAGTCGGCTTTCTTTAATTCCATGGCCTTTCTCTGCCATATGTTTTTCCTCACATCTGCTTCTCTGCTAAGCTTTCTGCTGCCCCTCCCCCTGCTTTTTTGCTGTTGCTTCTTTCACCTCCCCTGAGTCAGACTCTTTTATTCTTTATTTAAAACAGCCAGCCCCATTTCAGGTGTGGGCAGGTCTGATCATCCAGATGGGAATAACATCTCAAAAGAAGACGTTAGGGAAACAGGAAGTTGGGGTTTTTGGGCCACACCCGGCAGTGGTCAGGGGTTACTCCTGGCTGTCTGCTCAGAAATAGCTCCTGGCAGGCACGGGGGACCATATGGGACACCGGGATTCGAACCAACCAATCGGCTGCTTGCAAGGCAAACGTCGCTGTGCTATCTCTCCGGGCCCAGAGACAGAATATTTCTACTAGGAAACCAACTGCAGCAATCTAGTTGACCCTTCTTCAGAAGAATTTTCAATGACATCTTCCCTTAAAGACATCATAACCTTCTCAGTTTGTCCCTCATGTTACCACCAGGGAGGACCAATCAATCTAAGCATTGCAGAATGTATGAACTTCATGTATGGTCTTTGCTGCTACCTAATTTGAGTAGACTTAAAAAAGAAGCAGGGGCCAGGCCAGAGTGGTGGAGCAGCAGTAGGGCGTTTGCCTTGCAAGTGGCTGACCTAGGATGGACTGCGGTTTGATCCCCTGGCGTCCCATGGTCCCCCAAGCCAGGAGCAATTTTTGAGCACATAGCCAGAAGTAACCCCTGAGTGTCACCGGGCATAGCCCAAAAACTAAAAAATTAAATTAAAAAAAAAAAATAAAAGAGAAGCAGAGTAGCCAATGACACCCAGACAGAAACCTCACTAGTCCCTCTTCAGCTCAAAGGAATTGAGCAGGAAATTCATCCTAACATGAAGCACTGGGAGTTCGGGGGGTGGGATACCCCAAGGGACCAAGGGCCAACCTCTCTGACTTTCTGAATTGCAGTTTTGAGCATAATATGGAGCCAAGTACCCCAACATCATCCTACTCCTTTGACCTGAGTGATTTTGGACTCTAATAAGCAAGGAAACAAGGATGGTTATTGCCTCATGGACTGGCCCACAGAGTCTGTGAGAAGCCTGACCAAGACTGACAGAGGCCACAGCTGTCCGAGGCTGCTGTAGAAGCTACCTACCAATGATCAACAATGAGGTATATTGTTGTTACACTGTGGGAGAATAAGCCAGTTGGCCCAGCTCCAAGAGAATTCAAACAAGAAAATGCCTGCCTTTGGGATGACTGTGTCCTAGTTAAGGGGAAATGTCAAGGCAAGGATCACATTTTTCACTGAGACCGCAGGATGCCCCACTCCCTGCTCAGTCACAAGGAGGGTCTATCCAAGTGCTCAGTGTTCAGTACAGTGCTCAGATCTTCTCCCATAAGCCAATGGTCCTTGAAAATGATTTTAAGTCTTTTCACTTTAGAAACATAGGGCTATGAAGCTAAGGGGTAGTTGTATTTATGAGGCAGAGTTCTGTCCCTAGAACTGCCCCCAAACAGAACAGAATCAAAAATTCAGATAAAATCAGAAGGGGAAAAACAGGGAGTACAATGGAATGCATTGTACAAGGGTGTGCATTTGTTCTTATGCCAATGCAACTGTAAAATTAAAATTTTACATATTTTTAATGCAGGAGGTGACCTTTGAAAGATAAGAGCTGTGGGGGGCCTTGCAGGAGTTCTGCTACAGCCCTGAGCAGAAGAAAAAGCAGACAGCTACAAGGAAGGCCCGATTCCTTTTCTACTCTGATACACATGGCTGGTGACTGGCCAAGAACCCTACCAATTCCCTTGTCTTGCACCTGGTCCCTGACCTAGACCAAAAAAAAATTAACCTGTAGTTATTTGGTGCTAGTCTTTATCCCCATTGAATGAGATGTCCTGTATCTGAGGACTGATGTCCCGTCTCTGAGGACTGATGTCCCATATGCTAATGACTTTACTGTCTGGTGTCATCCCATCCCTACCCCCAGCCACCAGATCCCACATTAACAACTCCATACTGTTTGTTCCTTTTCAGTGATTGCCCCCACCCCAAATTCTGTGTTATGGAAGCATAATTCAGGTTCACCCAGAGTCCCTCCTACATTGCTTCTAGAATTAAAGACTTCACCCACACTTCACATCCCAGGCCACATCAGGGGAGACTATTTACAGGAACAGAACCAAAGCTGCAATACATAAAATAAAATTCATGCAATCCATACATAGAAATATTACACAGTGATGTAAAAGAGAGTGTGCAAACTTGGAAAAATTGTAAGATATATTAAAAGAATAAAAAAGATAATGCAACACATACAAAATTACCTGTGATTCCCCAAAAATAAAACCTACTTACAGGTTTACTTCTGGGTGAAATATAAGGCATCTCACCCCCCAAAATAAGACCTCCTTAGGCTCTGTCTTGGAATGAAAATTAACGTACTGTAAACTGGTTGCTAGGGTCACCCCAACTGGCATCTAGCAACCAGTGACATTAAGCAGAGTCCTGACGTCACTGCTGTGTGGACACAGGGTGAAGGTCAGAGTGAGTGGTAAGTACAAATCAGGAGAGAGAGGGAGACTTTCACAGATGTGAGTAGAAGAACAGGAGGGTCAAAGTGGGTGAGACATGGCGAAGGTGGTGAGTAAATTCTTGATACTGTAGGATTCACAGTTTGTCTGATTTGCGTTGACCTGTATACTGTACCATATACAGGTCATAAATTTCCTTTATTTTCATTTAACAATAAATGTGTAACATATTCTTCTTCATAGAAAAATAAGACATTCCCTGAAAATAAGACTTAGCACATCTTTGGGAGCAAAAATTAACATAAAAAACTGTCTTATTTTCGGGGAAATAGGGTAGATAGGTAAAGGCACTTGCACAAGTGCATAAAAAAAGTATGTGGGAAAAATACACATCATACACTTTAGAGTATTGATTTCTGCAGAGAGAGGGTGGATGAGAAAGGATTCTTTTACTTTACTGACAAGCTAGAGTCAGTGTCAGCTCCCACCACGGCAGAGAGAATTGGGCTTGACCAACAGACATTAGAGGTCATGTAGCCCAGCTGCCCAAAGAATCAAGTAGGAAAAATCCTGGGCACAATCTTAAATTGTGAAAACAGATGACAGGGTCATGCCTGTAGTATTGATGAGCTCCTTGGTGAGCTCCAGCATGACTCAGACCACCAGGGCTAACTAACTTCCTTGTGAACTGTTCTACATAGTAACTCCCACTTTACATGTACCTTTTCCTGACCTGCTCTTCTGCTTCTGTGTACCTCAGTCTTACTTCCCTGGGATTCCCTATTAGTGCAAAAAACTTCAGCTTACTCTTTTGACTAATATATATATATACATTCTGAGTATTATGTCAGGATAGTGTAGAATGTGATACTTACATAAAGCTAAAGAGAATGAAAAGGAGAAGGGGTGCTATAAGGAACAGTTAGGATTCATGACCTGCTCAAGGTGCTCATTTGGAAGGCTGCTTAGGCAGAGAAAGTGTTTAAAACATTGTTTTACAAATATTCTCAGAGGAGCCTGGGAGCCAAGTGTTCCCATATTTGGACAATGTGATGTTTTCTCACTGCCTTTCTTCAAGTCTACTGCTTCTTTCATGGGTCCAAATAGGGCAAATGCTCAAGACTTCCTCACATCTTCCTAAACCTCAGAGCGAGTGCCCCGCCTATTCTTTTTCAGCTAATCAAAATGGGTAGACTGTGTGTGTGTGTGTGTGTGTGTGTGTGTGTGTGTGTATACACACTATTTAGGAAGTATCAGACTCATTGAATTGGGAAATCAAAAAAACAGTCCCAAGAAATGCTTCTGCCCATCACTCTCCTTTACTTAATACTTGAGAAGTTAGATCTCTTCTTAAAATGAGAAAAGGGTTTGGAATCAATAATCCTCCCTAAGATGTCTAGAATAAGCCTTCCTAAGATGTGAAATTATATATTCTTATTATTTATTATTTATCATTATTTATTATGCTGGCATATGGGTTATTTAGAATTAAGATCAATAGATGGGGCCTGGGAAATAGCATGGAGGTAAGGCATGTGCCTTGCATGCAGAAAGATGGTGGTTTGAATCCCGGCATCCCATATGGGATGCCAGGAACAATTTCTGAGCATAGAGCCAGGAATAACCCCTGAATGCTGCTGGGTGTGACCCAAAAACCAAAAACCAAAAACCAAAAAAAAAAAAAAAAGAGAGAGAGAGAAAGAATTAAGATCAATAGAGACCTGAAAACTCATGAGAAACTTTATTACTCCCTTAGCTATTTAGAATGAAAATCGGATATATTACCTAGAATTAGGTAATCAACTTTTCCATTAAAGATAGATCAAATTAATGAGTGCCTATTTGATCTTGATCATAAGAGTTCTCATGCTTAATAATGTAATGCTCCCTTTCTTTCTCCTTCAAACTCCTTGAAACTCATGCCTTAGCTCAAAGTATAAATCTATATTTTTATGAAACTTGGAGTCTTTATTTTTATGTAGATTCCCACAGATATCTGATAAAAAAATTTTTCTTATTTCAGCTGGTCTTTTTTTTTTTTTTTTTTTTTGGTTTTAGGGCCACACCCGGCGGCGCTCAGGGGTTACTCCTGGCTATCTGCTCAGAAATAGCTCCTGGCAGGCACGGGGGACCACATGGGACACCGGGATTCGAACCAACCACCTTTGGTCCTGGATCGGCTGCTTGCAAGGCAAACACCGCTGTGCTATCTCTCCGGGCCCTCAGCTGGTCTTATGTTAACTAATTGGCCAGCCTAAGGAGAGCCCAGAGGGGCGTGGAAAGTTTTTTCTCCTCCCCAGTAGAATTCAGAAGTGGAAAACCTACCTGAATTCTGATCAGATCTGAAGGTACCCTCCATTC
Organism: Suncus etruscus; assembly: GCF_024139225.1. Classification (NCBI taxonomy): domain Eukaryota; kingdom Metazoa; phylum Chordata; class Mammalia; order Eulipotyphla; family Soricidae; genus Suncus; species Suncus etruscus. Next base: position 145,136,321 of record NC_064848.1, on the reverse strand, counting down.
CCTCCCACACTATAGTCCCCAGAAGCTAAAATACCAAAGGTAAGAATCTTCAGGTTAAAAGAAGAGTGGGAAAGAGGGCTAGAGATATGGTACAGCAGGTAAGAACTTTGCCTTGCACAAAGTCAACCCAGATTTGATGCCAGACACCCCATAATGTCTCCCAAGCCTTGACAGGAGTGTTCCTGACTACAGAGCAAAGAATAAGCACTGGGCACTACCCAAAACTTTTTTGAAAGAAAAATGAGTAAGAGTTAAGAAAATTGCTAGAATTGACTCACAAGTTTAGCAAAATCTATCACCTAAGCATTTCTAATTGTTTCTGTGAGTCAAACTTGAAAGATGAGATGTCAACCTTTCTGTTCATTCAACTTCAGGGGAATAAAGACTTGGAGCTGATTCCAAAGAGGGTGGGGGTGAAATGGGTGGGTGTGGCCTGACCTCTTGTGCCATGGCTGATTTGGCAGGGAAAATTCAAGAAATTATACCCTTAGGAAAGTGCCCGCAGCAGTAGCAAAAAAAGATCAGAAAGATGTTTTCTCAAGCATTGTTTGTTTTTGCTGAAAAGTTGCCCTCTGCTCTGACTCAGATTCTATTTGTTTGAAAAGACAGAACAAACAAGAATCTGAGTGTCAATGTCCTTCCTCTTATGGGAGAGAGGATTCAGTTTCTTCTACTAGAGTTTCTGAGAGTCAAGTGCCCTCTCAGGCCAGACTTTCTCCTTTAACATAAGGGTGTGTTTGTCCAACCATATTTCATGGAGGGAAAAGCACTGGGATTCAGAGGAGGTCACTCTGCAATGAAGCATCTTCTTTTTCGGTCCTGAGTCCAGGCTGAGACCTGCCCTCTATGAAGGATCATCAGCCCAGCCCAGCTGCCAGGCAGGCACCCTCCCTTCCTGCCTGCAGACCACTAAGATTCCCCAAGACCATTTTCACTGGGCAGTGCTGAGGTGTTCATTTTGAGAAATTCATACTGATTTTGTTTGTTTGTTTGTTTTTAGGTCCAACCGGCAGTACTCAGGGGTTACTCCTGGCTCTGTGCTCAGAAATCACTCCTGGCAGGCTCAGGGGACCATATAGGATGCCAAAATTCGAACCACCGTCCTTTTACATGCAAAACAAACACCCTACCTCCATGGTATCTCTCCGGCCCCCATGCTGATATTTTTTAAATTGATGATTTTTTTAAAACATATAAATTTGGGGGGCTGGGCGGTGGCGCTAAAGGTAAGGTGCCTGCCTTTCCTGCGCTGGCCTTGGACGGACCGCGGTTCGATCCCCCGGTGTCCCATATGGTCCCCCAAGTCAGGAGCAACTTCTGAGCACATAGCCAGGAGTAACCCCTGAGTGTTACCGGGTGTGGCCCAAAAACCAAAAAAAAAAAAAAAAAACATATAAATTTGGGCCCGAAGAGCTAGCACAGTGGCGTCTGCCTTGCAAGCAGCCGATCCAGGACCAAAGGTGGTTGGTTCGAATCCCGGTGTCCCATATGGTCCCCCGTGCCTGCCAGGAGCTATTTCTGAGCAGACAGCCAGGAGTAACCCCTGAGCACCGCCGGGTGTGACTCAAAACCTAAAAAAAAACAAAAAACAAAAAAAAAACATATAAATTTATTCTGCCTGCCCTAGGGGCAGGCGGGGGAGGGTGGGTGGGAGAGAAGAGGGCATCAGGGAGGGTGAGAGAAACTGTTGACATTGGTGGCAGGAAATGGGCACTGGTAAAGGTTATACATTGTATGACTGTAACTCAATCATGAACAACTTTTATCTGTGAAAAAATAAAACTGAGTATGAACAACCATGTAACCATGATGTTTAAATTAAAAAAATGTTTAATTATATATTTATTTTGTTTTTGTTATTTTACATGATCGTTCTTAAAAGGACAAATGATTTAATGAGAGATGGCCATACCAAAATAGGCAAATCAGCCTAAGGAGACTAAGTCACTTTATATTTGGTCTCTCTCTTCTCTCATTTAAAGTATCATGTCAGGTTGACCTGACACTACAAGGCACTTTAATGTCATGAGGCTCTCATGAAGCTAATGCAGACCAGGCCCCCCTGCATAACATGCTCTTTGCATGGCCTGACAGCATCCTCAGGGCTCAGCCTGATCCTTTCACTCCCACCTCCTTGTGAGAGGGTCCAGTCCTTCCCTGCTAGCTCCCCCATCCTCTCCTCATTCACTGGACTCCCTTTCCTAGTCTGACAGCTTGATTAATGAGAGACCATGGCAGCGAGAAATACAGTCTGTAGACAAGCCTTTCATATTCTCCTTTCTTTGCAATTCTCACCCCAGTGCTTTAGTAAACAACAAAATTGTTCCCCCCATACATCATTACCAATAGAACTATTTCAATAGTCTTGAGGTCAAGAAGGTGGGCACAGGGGCTGGAACATGTTCAACATGTAGGACACTTGACTTGCACACAGTCAACCCGGGTTCAATTCCAAGCACCTCATATTCCCCTGGGCCTACCAGGAGTCATCACTAAATTCAGAACCAAGGAACAAAACCTGAGCACACTGTGTGTGGAACTCCCTCAAAAAAAGTGGGCACAGATTTGAGTTCTGGAAATGACTTTCTTTGGCTATGCCTTCCCTCATGCTCTATCTCTGAGGAAATAGAGTACAAGCCAGAGAAAGGGAATACCACCCTACTCAAGCAGAGACATGAGAGACATGATAATTAAAAACAGAACTCAGCTCCTCTTCACCCATTCCACCTTCCCACCTGCCACACCCATTTTCCTCATGCAGGCATCTATTAGGGTGCGAAGGGACTGTCAGGTATGAACACCAAAGGTCTGTAAAGACTCCAAGCTCTTGGGGGGGGCGGGAGTTTTCACTGCTATGGAATCTTTTGAGAGAGAAGGCTTCTGTTTCTTACCCACAGAAATCCTCAGCTCAAGGCCTAAAGTTTTAAAGACATAGGCAGAGGGGAGCTGCTGATTATTTATTTGCACAGTTATGACTAACTTCTATGTACTCCCCTGAAAGTGGCCAGAAAGTTCAGTATTGTCAAGGTAGTCATGAGGGCTCAACCTTGCAGGGTCGGCTGAAGCAGCCTTAACAGATCCCAGTGTTCTGTGTGAAAGGTGGGCATCCTGGAAGGGGCTTCTAATTCTCAGGGAAAAGGGCCTTTTGGTCTTCTTCTCCCATGATGGGCAGCCCCTCCAGGTAGAGAAGTATTTTTCATGATTGTGGAATATGTCCTGAAAAGGATCTTGAGGATCTGTCATAAGCAGAGGTTGTGGGAAAATGTGTCTATGCCCTCAAGATTTTAGGCCTAATGATTCACATTACAAAAGCACATCATTAACACATAAAAAGATATTTATCATTTTTCATTATAAGGTAAATGCAAATCAATACTATAATGTCCTTCCCCCTGCGAGAAAGGCAATGCCACTCCCAAGAGTAGAAACACCATGATGAAGAGGTTGTGGAGAGAGGGAAGATTTGTCCACTGTTATTAGAAATGAAATTCAGGGGCACCATTATGGGAAAAAAGCATTATGAAGGAGACATTCAAAAATTAATAATAGAAAATCTCACCTACTATCCTGTTGGAAAACAGCAAAACACCAAATCAAAGATATAGGTGTCCAATATGTTTAATGAAGCAGTGAAAATGCCCCAAAGCTGGAAATATCCTAAACTGTTTAGACTGGCAATGGATAATGAAAATTTGAGATATATATAAATCTCTGTGAAATACTACTCAACCATAAAAAGATAAACTCTTGTCATTTGCAACAACATGGGTGAACAAAACGGGTATTAGCTTAGTGAACCAAGTTAAACAGAAAATGACAAATACTGTACGAATCTATTTATATGGCATAAAGAGAAAATGAAACAAGATAAAACAAAATGAACTCTTTTTTTTAGTAGTCAATGAGTGGTCACCAGAGGGAAAAGAAAAAGTTAGGTAAATAAAGACAAAGGGGTCAACACTCTTGGCCCCAGTATATAGTGAGGAGAAGGGAAAAAAGGGATGGGGGACAAAGACCAAGAGATCTTAGATGCATTAGGGTGTTAAAAAAGAACAAAAAAGGGGGTGGGCTTGGGGGAAAAAAAAAAAAGAAAGGACAAAACTAAATATTCAAGCTAAAGTCAACAACAATGAAATCATGAGACTCAAACTTTAACAATCAAAACTTAAAATGGGCCTGTTATGCTGGCAGACTGGGGGGGGGGGGGGGAACGGACGGACAGGGGTGGTGGAATTCCACTGGTGGTGGAATTGGCCCTAAACATTATATGTCTGAAACCTAACTATGAATAACTTTGTAAATCACAATGGTTTCAATAAAATATTAAAAAAGAAAGAAAATAACAGAAAAAAAGACAAATGGATCAATTGTAGAGTGAAATATAGAATTACTTCCAGTGAGGATTTAAATGTAACACATGCGGCACATACATTGATTTTCAATGAGACACACCTGAAATGCCTATGTTTCAAAGCAATGCTACTTTAATAAGTCAGTAAAATAACTCTGCTTTCATTTACAAATATAGCAGAATCAGATAGGCCAAAGAAATGTTATAGGAAAAGCTAGCAAACAAATGCCAGGAAGGTAACATGACCCTCTGAGTTATGCCCCAATTGGAGACATCATGAAGTCTCATGCCATCAGAAGGATGATTGTCTGTATGACAGTCTGAACCCTTCCTCAAGGACACATCTTAGAAATTGCAGCCTTCAGTAAAATTAAGTTCATACAATAGGAGCTACCCAGTCCAATGAGGGAAAAGAAGTCTAAGGAATTTTACATGTGGGAAGAAAATAGACTCTAATAATAACAATAGAAACACAAAAGATAATGCAGGGGGACTTATGAAAGTTCCCTATAAAACCAGAGCTTTATTGACTTTCTGTCTTTCTCTTGTAGCCACCGAAAGAGCAGTCAGATATGAGAGTTTGCAGAAGTGATGCCTATTTTCTGGATTCTGCCTCTATGCTGAGCACAGGATAGAAAACTCCATAAGTAAGTCCCAGGACCACTGATCTTCTTTCCAGAGTAGAGCTTAACTAAAGGAATTTATTGGAATGAGGAGAGCCCTTAGGCAGAAACTCAGCTTTGCCTAAAGGTTTGAAAGGGAACATTGCTCAGATATTCATACTTCAGAGACTAAAGCAGAAAAATGAAGAGACTAATGAGAAAAATAAGAGCTGTGCAGCCTGAGAAGAGCCTAGACTTAAGTATGACTGAGACCAAAAACAGAGGCTTCTATCTTGTACCTCCTTCACCACACCATAACTAAAATCATCACAGTGTCTTTCTTAATGAAGAGCTTTGTAAAATATTTTATCCTGACTGATTTTCATTTAAGCCTGCCCTGAGGGAGCAGTAATAAAGCCTTTATTTTTGGTGCACTGAATCACCAAAGGGGCCCTATGTGTAAAAAACAAACAAACAAACAAACAAACAAAAACTTATACCTAATCTCTGGAGACTGTCACCACCACCACAGAGGTTTCACATTTACGAGTTCACAAAGTTCAAGACCACCAAGGAATTTTGAGTACAAGATGGCAGCAAGAACTGGTGAGTCAGCCAAATTATTGGCTACAATTGGGATGGTTGGTAGAAGAAGCCAGGTAAGCAGTCAAGGAGATAGTGAAGAGTCAGGATAAGTTAGAGCTCCAAGATGGCCTCAAATATGAGGCAACTCTGAGAAGAATAGGGGGAGAAAATATTTATGATCTTCCTTCAGGGGTAGCAGTTAAACCTCTCATTGAAGTTCTTAGTGACTGAATGAATTGTTCCACCATCTTTCCTGGGGATAGTCTGCTTTCCACGCCTCTTACAATCCAATTTATCCTACCCATAGAGCTCTTGTTTTCAGCCTTATTTCTACTTCCCTCATGGAGTCCTCTACTTTGTAACCCCCCTAAACCAATAGTTCTCAACCCTGACTACACATAAAGTACATAAAAAGGTACCCCTCCAAAGTTTTTGTTTGTATAAGTCTGGGATGGACACAGCACATCATGATTTTCAGAGGTCCCTCAGATGATACTCATGTTCATGAGGCTAATAATGAACCTGTATGTATTAATAGTCTTTTAATTTAAGAATCCACTTGGAATCAAGCAGACACCATCTTGTCTTTAATCACTATGCTGAGAATCCTGGGTGAATTGCTTAGTTCAGCTTGATTTAACAAATCCCAGTTTTCTTAACAACAACTATGAAAAACAACAACTTCCTTTTCTCTTCATTGGTTAGAAACAGGAGATTAGAACAAAAGACCAGGGGTCAGAGCAATAGCAGAGCAGTAGGGTGCTTGCGTTGCACACGGACAACCCAGGACAAACCCCGGTTCAATCCCTAGCAACCCATATAGTCCCCAGAGTCTGAGTGTGGCCAAAAAAAAAAAAAAAAAAGACCAAAAGACCACCTGCTGATTGTTTTAGAAGTACTCCTCCACTCACCTATCACTGCAATCTTCTGTCTGAAGTTAAGACTCCTGTCACCCAATAAATGTTTCAAAACCAAGGGCTTATGCTCAGACACTTCCCTGTGTGATCCTTTAGAATATCCATATGCTTTGACCCAGCTAAACCTGTCCCTTGGTTGTGAACCCAGATTATAATCTCTGTTCAGTTTTTTGTTGTTGTTGTTTTGTTTGGTTTGGTTTGGTTTTGGTTTTGGTTTTTGGGCCACACCCGGTGGCGCTCAGGGGTTACTCCTGGCTATGTGCTCAGAAATAACTCCTGGTTTGGGAGAAGGTCATTGGTTCAAATCCCGGCGTCCCATATGGTCCCCCGTGCCTGCCAGGGGCTATTTATGAGCAGATAGCCAGAAGTAACCCCTGAGCACCACTGAGTGTGCCCCCTCTACCAAAAAAAAGAATATAGTGGGGCTGGAGTGATAGCACAGCAGTAGGATGTTTGCCTTCCACACAACGGACCCGGATTCAATTCCCATCATCCCGTATGGTCCCCTGAACATGCCAGGAAAGATTTCTGAACATAGAGCCAGGAGTAACCCCTGAGGGCAGCCAGGTGAGGCTCAAAAACAGACAAACAAAAAAGAATATAGGTATATCTCCTACAACATTCCAAATATAGAAAAACAAAATGGGCAATCTTAGACATGCTTTCTATCTTCAGGGTGCTTACATATGTGTGAATGAGATAGACATTGCTCAAAGAACTACAAAATTGGACATGTAATTGCCAACTGTGGTTATAGAGATGATTATGATTAGAAAAGACTTCACAAAGTTCGAAGGGCAAATAAAAGTCCTATTGTCGAAACTACTGGGTTTGAAGAGTCCAGGAGGCGGGGGAGGGGGGGGGAATCCCAGCATCTAGAAAGAAACTGAGATGGAAAGCAACAAGGAGCCCTTTGAGAATTGTAGTAACTAGAACCAAACCCCTTCTAGGAGCCTCCAGAGTCCCTGAACACCTCACCATAACCTGCTATTATAACTTTATAAGTATTCCTAGTAATAAAATTCCCTGAAGGATATGTGAATATGTGTTTCAAATATGTATTGCTAAGTACTGATTCCCCAAAACACTTGATGAGTATATGAGAAACTGAGACTCAGAACAGATAGAATTTGCAAGAGGTTACATGATAAGAAGCTGCATTGTGAAATCTTTGAATCCCAATCTACCATCAACAAATATATATATATACACACACATATATATATATATATATATATATATATATATATATATATATATAGTTCTATGTCTAGTGTCCCTAAATAAATTATAGAATCCTTAGGGGTGAGACCACTAGCTTCATTTTTTCTACAGACTGACCAGTTCGTGGATCAGTGCATTGAATAAATATAAAGTTTGCACTGCCAAGGAATCTTTTTTTCCCTTTTTATTAAATGCTATCCATTTGTATCCTAATGTGTCAAGTTTTTAGAGTATGAAGCACAGGATAAAATCCCCCAAGAATGGAAAAAGTGTTTGGCACAAAAGCCTCTGTTCTTGAGGTAAGACTCATCAACTTTCCTGGCTGGATCCCCAAGTCTCCATTAAAGAAGAAAGTAGCATTGACTTGGATGAATCACACAGCTGAGCAACACAGAACATGGAGCAGCCTTCCTATAATTTTATAACAAATCTGTATTCTAAGTCCTTAGAATTTAAATAATACCTAAGAACTCTGAGCCCAATCTGTAGAGGCTTTCCAACCCCTAATGTGTTAGTTTTCTCCAAAAATCAGAATCAATTAGAGCTAGATAGAGATGTGAGCATACATGTGTGCATAGATATATATGTGTGAGTTGTGTATCATATGTGGGTTAAGCATTATCCTCCACAATTAACATAGTAGTGACTAAAAAGTCAAGCCCTGCAAGCTAGAAACCCAGGAGAGTCAGTGGTTTAATTTGGTCTGAGCCTTAATTCCCGAGAACCAGGAAAGTGAAGGGTCATAGTCACAGTCTGAGGACAGAAGAATAGAATGAGATGGCACTTCATGCATATATATAACATGTTAGACACAGAGGGGACCACTTATACTAGCAACCTGGGGGGGTGGTAAAGGAGAGGGATATAGGATGCATTCTGGGAGCAGGGGTGGAGGGAGGACAACATTGGTGGTGGAAATGCTCCTGATTCAATGTCACTATGTACCTAAAAAAATTACTGTGAAAGATTTGTAATTCACTTTGGTCAAAATAAAAATTAAAAACAAAACAAAAAAAACAAAAACAAATAAACCTTGGGGGTAGTGCCTAACTTGGGGAAGCTCATCTATACCAGCATAGTTGTTGGTTTTTTTTCTTCTCTATAACTTTATTTTTTATAATAATTTTTATTTTGACCAAAGTGGATTACATATCTTTCACAGTAATATTTTAGGTATATATTAACATTGAATCGGGAATTCCCATCACCAAAGTTGCCCTTCCTCCACCCCCGTTCCCATCTGGCATCCCATATCCCACACCTCACTCCCCCCCACCCCGGGCTGCTAGTATAAGTGGTCCCCTCAGTGTCTAGCTTTCTACTTAGTGATCATACAACTGTTTGGTCTTGGTACCCTCCATTATTCCCCCCTCAATTTGAGAGGTGGAACTAGATAGTTCAGGTTATGTAGTTCTGTTTGAAGAAAAGAAAAGCAATAAAAAGGGATGAAAATAGGCAGAGTCCTTCTAGAGGACCTCTCAAACCTCAGTTTGAGAGAAGGGAAAAAGGTAGTGAAACACCACAACAATACAAAAGGAACTATCAAATAAAAAAATCCAGTGAGCACTCCAGCAATAACAACAAGCACCACATAATAACCACAGACCTGAAATAAAAACATAACAGAATGCAAAAAGAAGAAAAAATGGGAAAAAAAGAAGAAGAAAAAAGGGGGCCAAAGAGATAGCATGGAGGTAAAGTGTTTGCCTTTCATGCAGAAGGTCATTGGTTCAAATCTCGGCATCCCATATGGTTCCGGGAGACTGCCAGAAGCGAGTTCTGAGTCTGGAGCCAGGAGTAACCCCTGAGTGCTGCCAGGTGTGACCCAAAAACCAAAAAATAAAGAAGAAAAAAAATTGGAAACAAACAACATCAATATCTAAACCAAAACAAAAAATAAGTAAATAAATAAATAAATAATATTATTTTGTGCTGGGTTTTTTTTTTCCTGCATAGGCACAGTAAATATTGGAGACATTATAAAGGGAATTCCCTTGGCCTAAGAGATACAGGGTTTCTCCACCCTTGAAGTATACTGTCATGGGAATAACTGTAGACTCCTTGCATGTTCATTTACTCTCCATTCGGTGTTTTTGTGGTGTATAGAAGACTTCTGCTCCATCATGGGTGATAAAATCACACCTCTGTATCTAGAGATCTTGGTATCTGCACAGGTCAAGGAATGGAACTTATGATGAGGTCTTTCTTTGCGGTTCTAGAACTTCTGTTCCTTCACTGTCATTTTAATCCATCTTCTGTAGTTGGTGGTCTTGGTCATTGCACTGAACCTTGGATGGAGCCTGGGATAGAGTCTTTCACCATGTTTCCAGAAGACCCATTCAGTTGCAATTGTCTCAGTCACCTCTAGAATTAGAGATCTTGGTTGTTGTACAGATTGTAGGCCAAAACCTAGACTAGGGCTTTTATTGGTCCCAGGATATGTTCTGCCCAGTCGTGATTATCACAGTTGTTCATCTGTAGATAGCAATCTTGGCTTTTGCACAGATCAAAGGGTGACAAGTCTTCTGATTTTGTCTTATCGTTAGATGGTGAGGTAAGACAACATGCTCTTCGATCAAGTTGTTCCCATTTCCTTTTTGTCAGGATATCATATTGGAACTGGCACATATTGGTGCCAGAGCGGTATTAAGGATACCACGGAAGGGATTTGGTTCCTGGAGCTGTTGTGGAGAACTGTGTCATTTCTATGTCTGGGATCCAGGGTTCAAGGTTGGATGATCGGGTCTAAGTTGGGTCCACATAACATTGTGAGTGATCTCTTAGTATCAATAAATTTCCCTGAATTTTCCTCACTTTTAGTCTTTGATTTCATGACCAACACTTTCATTTGTGTTGAGTGTATTGTCAACTCTGAACCCTGTGTCCTAGGACCAAGGACATGATTTGAAAATTGACCATTTTTGAGATGACTTTCCCTCTTGAACCCAATTACCAGGCACTTTTGGTTACTAAACCTGAAACCAGGCTCCTAGACACCAGCTTAGCTCATTGAGAGGAAAATGTCTAACAGTAGCACTTTGAACACTACTGATTCCCATCTTTTTTGTGTGTGTGTGTGGTTTTTGGGTCACACCCGGCAGTGCTCAGGGGTTATTCCTGGCTCCATGCTCAGAAGTTGCTCCTGGCAGGCATGGGGGATCATATGGGACGCCAGGATTCGAACCGATGACCTTCTGCATGAAAGGCAAATGCCTTACCTCCATGCTATCTCTCCGGCCCCTGATTCCCATCTTTTACAGTCATTGGAGACCCCAAGAGACAGACAGTGATGGCATTCAGAGGTGTCATCAACCTCATTCTTTCTCCAGTTGGGTCCCCACAACTTACTGGGGCAGCAAGCTTTCCAGTTATGCCAGCAAACACATTCCAACAATGTTCATGTTCAAATTCCAGTGTCTACAGAAGTGCCACGTATCTGAAACCTGAGTGAATGAGTGAAGAGAGGCATTGTTTTTGGACATTTCCTCTACCCTCATGTCATTCACAAACACACTGTGTCCCTCTGAAAAATGACTCTGATTACACAATGCATTTCTTAGTGGCAGGGAATTGGGAGGAATTCAACTATAGATCCAAATAACTGAGGCTGTAGTTTTTCCTAGTGCTCCTGTTCCCCCAGAGATTCTAGAATGTCCACCCAAATCTTTTGGAAGGAATGCTAAAAAAAAAAAAAATCACTTGCTAAGTTTCTCCAGCTGGACCTTGGATAACCCTGAACAAAGTTAGGCAGAGTTTCCAGGTGTGTTGGGGAGACTGTGAGCCTCCTTCTCCACCTATCTGGGCTCACTTACACTACAAAGGGGTTGTTTGCACTGGGAAAAATGGGTTTGGCCATTGTGTCTTCAGGGAAACAAGCTTATCATCCAGCATGCCTGCCCAGAGAGTAGGTGGGCGAGAGCTGCCCAGCAAGGCCTCCCTGGGAGGCAGCATTTCCTTCTTGCTACTCACAATCTCTGTGCATCCTCCCACCATCCAGCAGAGAGGGAATTGGGCAACAGCTGCCCTTGGCTTTCCCTGCTCTCTTTGGCTGACATCCTGGGCCTACAGAGCCTGTGGGTCCAAGGAGAGCCACTGAGCCATTTACCACATACCTGGGTAACCAGACCCGAGGTCTTAGCTCCTGACCATCACACACAGCGGATAGCCAGATTGTTGCACTAAACACAAGCCCTCAGCACCAGAGGAATGAATGGATGGATGAATAAAAAAGACCATAGGAGAGAGCATGAAGGGCTGAGGCAAAAGAGCCCATTCTAAAATGATATTTGAGGAGTTGGCTTCAAGAGGGGGAAGGATGCTGGGGAAGGCCTACCAAATAAGTGGATGCAAAGTCAAAGCTGTCAAATGGCACATCACAGGCACAGAATCTGCTGGCTTAAATGTCATCTGCCTATCTCATCATAGGTACTAAGAAAGGCCTGTGGAAGGCCGCTGTCTGGGAGTTTCTAGGTTGCTTCACTCAGTTCTTCCAGCTGCTACCAGAGCAAAAAGGCCTGGCACTCAGGAGGAAAGAGAGACAGTGTGGCCTAAATTCCTGCTCCTCATCTGAAACCAGAAAGCAGGAGGCCTGGATATTCCCTATATTCCTGAAGGATCCGTATCTTGCATGGTGACTTAAGCAGTTTCAGTTCAAGTTTGGGCCATTCTGTGCAAATGCCCAGGTTCCAAATACTAATAAGAATCAAAGTCCGGGCCCGGAGAGATAGCACAGCGGTGTTTGCCTTGCAAGCAGCCGATCCAGGACCAAAGGTGGTTGGTTCGAATCCCGGTGTCCCATATGGTCCCCTGTGCCTGCCAGGGGCTATTTCTGAGCAGACAGCCAGGAGTAACCCCTGAGCATGCCAGGTGTGGCCCCCCCCCCAAAAAAAAAAAAAAAAAAGAATCAAAGTCCATTGGCTCCACCTCTACCTCTTCTCTGGGAAAGCAGAAGAGAAGATCCTGATACCCCATTTATGGTAAGATGCTAGGACTCTTCCATGGCAAAATTTGCTTCAAGTTCAAGATCTCTGAGCCCATTCACTAAGTACAGAGTGTTGGCCATGTGCCTTCTGAAGTCTCTTCCTTTCCTAGCTGAAACTCTCCAGTGTCTTTTTTTTTTGTTTGTTTGTTTTGGTTTGGTTTTGGTTTTTGGGACACCCAGTGACACTCAGGGGTTGCTCCTGGCTCAAGGGACCATATGGGACACCGGGGAAAACTTGGGAGGATTGAGCTGCATGCCTTTAACAATAACCTTTGTTCACCCCTCTGTCCTTGGGATTCATTTATGAAGCAGGGACCTGGAAACAGTTTCATAATTATAGATGGTTCCTCCCAGCTAAGAAAATAGAAGCCTGATCCATGTAAATTCCCTCTGCATCTCACCCAAACTTTTTCTTCCCACATGCCTCCTCCTTCCTTGCACCATAATCTGCATCTCTGCAGAAGCTGATAGAAACATTTAGCTTCAGAGGAAGCGTGATCAAAGGACCCTGGGATGCCAGACCCTGCGTCTTGCCTGACCTTTGAGAATAGCAGCTGTTTGTTCACGACCCCCACACCCACTCCCCTGCCAGCCACACTCTGCCAGGATGCTGGCTTTCTTTCCATGTAACCAACCTCTCCCCAACAAAGCCAAGCTAAAAAGACATCTGTCTTCAAGGACACCAGGATCCTCCTTTTTTATTTCTTTCTTTCCCGTTTGAATAATAGAGAAAGAGAAAAGCTTTGCAAAGTGCTGAGAGGATTGAATTATAAAGCCTCAGAAGGCGCAGATGAGCTGCTGTTGTTTCTGCACTCCTCTCCACAGCCTGTTTTGTGCTAAGGAGTGATGAAGTGGGGGGTGGGCATCTGAAGAGTTCCGTGGTCCAGCTCCAACATGGTGCAGCTGCAGCCCAAGAAACCTTTGCAAGCACTGAGCAGGGCCATCTACCACACAGGGTCACAAAATGAGACCCAATCAGCAGCCTCAGCATCCTTCTGGAGCTCATTACAGTAGCAATATTACAACCCCTCCTGGCCAGCCTCACTGAATCAGAAACCTGGGGTGCTGGCCTAGCCTTCTGCGGCTCTGATGTCTGCTTGTTTAAGAATCACTGTTTAGAGACAATTGAGATGAGGGCTGGAGGACCGGCCCATGGTATGAAGCTTACCACAGGGTTGTGAGTGCAGTTAGAGAAATAACTACCCCAACAACTATCTTGACAATGGTAGTGAGTGTGAAAAATACAATGCCTGTCTTGAATACAGGCAGGGGGTGAGGGAAGAGAAAGATGGCAGGCATTGGTGGTGGGAATATTGCACTGGTGAAGGGGGACATCATTTTTTTTTATAACCAAAATCAACTACAAACATGTTTTTAATCATGATGCTTAAATAAAGATATTAATGTTTTTAGAAAAAAATTAAGATGACTAGGAAGAAAAAGAAAAAGAATCACCGTTCAGGAAGAAAAATATTAGCCCCACTGCAGAAATCGTGACCACCAGCAAGGAGATAGTTATGATGCAGACTAGATCAAATCTGGCCCAGAACATTGAATCTGGATATCTTACGTTTGGATTCAGAGTGATCCCTGAGCACAGCACCAGGAGTAAGCTCGACTGAGCTCCACTGAATGTTGCAAAAAAAGAAAAGGAAAAAGAAGCTGCATCACTGCCTCTTTGCTAAAACAAAAACAAAAAACAAACAAAAAAATACAGTTTGACAATGTTTTTTTTAGCACAGAAACAAAACCATACTGTAAAGGCATTGATTTGGCAAAGCCCTCGTCAACCAGACATCTAAATCCCCAAGATCAACTACACAACAGAAGGAGGCCATGATTTATCTGGGCATGATTTATCATTATTTATCCATCTACTCTTCATGAGAGGAAAGGGCAGTTTGGGCCCAAGGCCTCTAAATTCAAATGTTTACCACAGGCAGGTCATGTGTATAATCACCATAGATAAAGAGAGAACTCATTGATGTGGAAATGGCTTCTAGGCAGTCACACAGGTGGAGAGAACCCTTGGGAGAGGGAATGTCAGAGGTGCCCTAAGTAGGGCCTGTGCCTGGGTGCTGATCCAAGGGGTCAGTGACAGTGGTCGTATCTCCTAAGTGATGGAGAAAGGTTTGATTCATGTCTTAACTGAAAGTGGAAGCCCCATAAGATGTGACCTCTGGGTGCCCACTTCCCTGAACTCAGATTTCCCCACCTCATTTTCTTCTGCAAAAAGAAAATGCAAGTACCGTATTTGCCAGCGTTTAAGACGACCCTTCAACCCGTGAAAAACTTCCTAAAAGTCGGGAGTCATATTATATGCTGGTATACGGCATGCTGAAACTTGTTCCAGCTCCAGAGACGAGTGATCCGCACCCCCTTTTACTTTTAAGACTTTTAGGAAGTTTTTCATGGGTTGAAGGGTCGTCTTATACACCGGCAAATATGGTAGGTGATTTATAGGTTTTTCTGAATCTTTGAAATTCTCCAGATGTTTTTCCATCTTCCATTTAGGGGATGGTCACAAAAACTAGAAGGAAAAGTCTTCAATGAGCCCAAAAGGATCCACCTGAGACCTACTTGATCTGACCATACCAAACCTCACTACAAAGTGGCCCTTCCTTTTCCATCTTCAGAAAAACCTCTTTCGTGCCTCATCTAAAGGGGCCAAAAAGCAAAAAGCTTTCATATTTTTTTATGTATTTGTTTGTTTGGGTGGCCACACCTGGTGGCGCTCAAAAATCATTCCTGGTAGGCAAAGGGGACCATATGGGAAGCCAGGGATCGAGCCCCAGGTCTGCTGCTTGCAAGATGAATGCCTTCCCTACCTGCTGTACTATAGCTCTGGCCTCATTTTCCACACCTTTCTACACTGTAATTTTCTACCCTATATTAAGCTCATCAGGGACAAAGAGAGGTATTATCTCATAATGTAATACATATTCTTCCAATGTGAAATAGGTATTCTTTTCGTCTTTGTTTTAATATTCACTCACTCCTGAGTATAAGCATTTGACAAGACGATAGTACTTTCTCATAGGAATAGTTACGTAGTTGTTGGAGAAAGGGACAGCAGGCTGAGCGCATGTCAGGCATCGACGCATGAGGAGTGCCCATATTCACTACCCCACTTTGCAATGTTTCCTGAGTAAGACCCCAGCACCACCAGGTATAGCCTCCAAAAATTTTAAAGAGCATTTATTCCATAAATATTTCAATTAACATTTATTTGGTTTTTGGGTCACACCCGGCTACACTCAGGGGTTACTCCTGGCTCTGTGCTCAGAAATCACTCCTGGCAGGCTCGGGGAACCATATGGGATGCCGGGATTCGAACCACCGTCTGTCCTGGATAAACTGCTTGCAAGGCAAACGCCCTACCACTGTGCTATCTCTCTGGCCCCCTCAATTAACATTTATTAAATTAGCATTTATGACACACAATAAGCCGAGCATCGCGCTAAGTCCCAGAATGTCACTCTTGTTATGTCATGCTCTGCACCATACACGTCTGTACACTACTACATACACAATTTTGTAGACCTACACACATCTATATACAACTACACATATTTGCATGTGCCCAAACCTGAATATAACCACACACCCCCATGCATGCACACACACACACACACACACACACACACACACACACACACTTACAAGCTGACTACAAACCCAGACACTCACTGCCTCTACTCTGCAGGTGATGCCATAGATTTGATATTTAAAAAAAAAAAAAAAAAGGTGTGGATTTTGTGGCTTTTCCAGAGAACCAAGAGGTGGCAAAGCCTAAGGCTGTAGTTCAGAGGCTCCCAAATTTACTTGGCTAACCACCCCCTTTCCAGAAAAGTTAAATTAGTCATCACCCCCTGGAAGTCTACATGTCATTAAAACAGAGAGAGGGAATGAGAAAGAGAGAGAAGGAGGGAGGGAGGAAAGGAGAGAGAGAGAGAGAGAGAGAGAGAGAGAGAGAGAGAGAGAGAGAGAGAGAGAGAGAGAGCCCCCTACTTGTATAGAGACAATTCTCAACTGCCTCCCTAAGATGTGCCAGCACCCTTGGGGAACAGTGTAGAGTAACTAAGAAGAAATGGGGAGAACATGTGAGGAACCAGGGAGAGAAGGGACCATGGCTATAGACCTTCCTGCCTCCCAGCAAACATTTGGCCTCACTGTCCATGGATCCCCTAGAAGGGAAGCCACTCTCAGTACAACAACCAACTGCCCTGTCTGCCAGGGCCTTGGGAATTTTTCTGAGACAGTGAAATCCAGGACAGCACTAGACAACTAGGACAGCTGGTTCTGCTGAGATTGTGATTCCAATGTTTAAGTTGCTTCTCTTTTGGGGAGGCTCTATTTAAGATACTGTGAACATGGAAGCCTGGCAGTGGTTGAGTGCAAACACCTACCCAGCAAGTATAAAGCCCTGAGTTTGATGCCCAGCTCTGCCCACGAGCTCTGCCTCTCCCCCTCCTCTTTCCTAACTGCTGAAGCCGCTCTTTCTTCTCAATGTTCCCTACTCCCCCAGCCGGTCTACAGTGGCTGATCTGATTGCTGACTTTCTCCCTCTGTTTCTTTTTCTTTTTTTTTTTTTTTTGATTTTTGGGCCACACCCGGCGATGCTCAGGGGTTACTCCTGGCTGTCTGCTCAGAAACAGTTCCTGGCAGGCACGGGGGACCATATGGGACACCGGAATTCGAACCAACCACCTTTGGTCCTGGATTGGCTGCTTGCAAGGCAAACGCCACTGTGCTATCTCTCCGGGCCCCTCTCCCTCTGTTTCTGTCAATGTCATTATAAGGAGATTTTTCCCAAAAAAGAAGAACTATAGGTCAGAGAGACATTCCCAGACAACAGGAGAAGAGAGACGCACACCTATGTGAGAACATAATTGTACCAAATTCTTCCGTCAACTTAAAGAGAAAGGGCAGGGCCCAAGTGTTAGGTTTGTATGGGACCCACTTAAGAGGATTCATATCTGCAGTTTTTATTAGGTCTGGTTAGAGTTAGAGAGAGAGTACAGGGGTTTAAAGCACTTGCCTTGCTTGTAGGAGACTCCAGCTCTGTCCCAGCATAGACTATGACCCCCTGAACATCACTAAGAGCAATCCTTAACCACAGAAATAACCAAGTAGGAAAGAAAGCCCTGAGCACCACCAGCTGTAGCCCCAAAACAAAAACAAAAAATATCCTCTGGCTTGGGTTCAGGGTTTGTTTTATTAGTTATTGAGCCACACCTGGCAATGCTGAGTCTCAAATGAGCCCCTGCCTGCTCTCAGCCCATTGAACTCTTTCCCTGGTCCTGGGCAGAGATTTGATACATCATATGCTTCCACCCCACACCTCCCCCAAAGCCTGAGCTTCCTGTGGGTGGCAAGAACTGAATCCTCCCTGTCTATATTACCTAGAAATGGCCACCTGGGCAAGTAAGGCAGGAAGGACGGGCCAGAGCAGCCAGTCAGCTTGGTCCTTAAGTGACAGTGGGGAGTGATACTCGAATGGCTGTGGGAGCCCAGACGACATGGGCAGGAGCTGTGTGGTTAGGAAAAAGTTGGTGACCTGGGCTGGGTCACAGGGAACTGAGCCCTGGATCTGTGCCAGGAAGGCAGCTGACACCAGAGAACTCATGGTGTGAGCGGTTAGGTTTCCCTCTGAACGAAGAGGTCAGATTTCTCAGGGGCAGGGAGGGTCTTAGCAGAGCTTCAAATGTCCCATCTGACCCACACTCCATTTGCTGCTTTGTGGATTCTCTCCAGCTGATTGTCTCTCAGTATCCTCATATAAACTTTTACCCACTTTTTCTAATGGTCTCAAAGAAATTAAATGAAAACTTTACCTAGAATTAAGTTTGTGGTCAGTAATATTCTGGTTTTTAGCCTGTTTTGTGTTCAGGTTATACTTCTTTTTATTTAAGGGAAGGAAGGAAACATTTATTGCATAACTATTGTAAGGGGAAATAAAGGACTTTTAAGAGACCCTCACAACAAATAAAATAACAGAAATTGTCGTGATTTTATATCTTGGAATAAAATTTGGCTAATTGAAAAAGTATCCAGGAGTTTGGCAGAGGCCAAAATTGTCTTGTCTGTTGGAACACTGATTTTTTCTTTTCTTTTCTTTTCTTTTCTTTTCTTTTCTTTTCTTTTCTTTTCTTTTCTTTTCTTTTCTTTTCTCTTTCCTTTTCCTTCCTTTCCTTTCCTTTTCTCAGGTCTTACTTCTAGCTCTGTGCTCAAAGATCACACCTGGTGGGCTTGATGGACTCTCTGTGGTACAGTCAAACCAGGTCACCCAAGTGCAAGGCAAGCACCTTACCCACTATACTATCTCTCCAGCCCAGTAATATTCTTTATATCAGGAAAATCCAGCCATGTGTCTGGGCCAACATCTTATCAAACAGCATGTCATGGTATAGGGGTTCCTTGTTTCTTCTGATGACTATATGGATATTTATAGCATCTCTTATAGGTGCATTACAGGCTGACAGGTCTCAGGTATGAATAGAAGCATTGGTCTATCCTGACATTGGCCAAGGTGAGATCTTCTCCACCTACCCCTGAGTCTGATAAGGTGAATTCCTGCCTCTCCTTAAAATCTCACATTCCAGTCCTCTTTTGTGGAGGACACAGATTTCACTTTCTCTTTCCCTCCCCTCACCCCTCATATCTACATGGGTTCCCATATGCATAAAATTAAATTGGTTCCTTTTCTCCTGCTAACCTGCCTGGTTTTTGTTTGATGGTTCAACCAGCACAAGAAGAAGCCAAAGTGGATCTGGGGAAATGTTTATCACACGGCACCACTTACAGGCCCATTGCTCTACCCTATAAAGAAAGGCAGAATGTGTGTGAATGGGAGAGTTGGTGTGAGAATGTGCGTGTGTGGGTGCGTTGATGTGTGTATGTGCTTGGAAGTGTAGATGGATAGCAAATTCAACAGCAACGGGTTCTACCTGTACATGTGCACAAGACTCTGTGGGTTTCCATATTCTTTTCTTCCTTGTCACTTTGTAAGCTCCTCTCTTTTAGACCCCCTGGGTTCTGATGATACCATCAGAACATGCAGCCTAATTGCAAACTTGCATGGGACTCGAATGCATTTCACTCCATTTCCTTCTAATCAATTGCACTCCATTCCCAGAACCCAGACCACTCCCATTTAGCCAGTTAGTCTCTGCCTAATATTACAGGACTATGGGTGTATACCAAAGAAGCAAAATAAATAGCTGAGGAGTCAAGCTATTTTATGGATCATGCATCAAACCAATCAGAAGGCTGGAAAGATAGCTCAGTGGCTGGAGCAGATGGTTTGGATGATGGAGACCCAGCTTCGATTTCAGGCACCACATGATACCTGAGCACTACTAGGAGTGACCCTGGGGCACTGAACTAGATTAGCCCCTGAGCACCATCAAAAAGAATAATAATCAGAGAAGAATCTAAGGCAAATTTCTCATGTCAATAACATCTATTACTTGGGAGGTTTTCTTCCCAACCATTTTTTTCCCCTCAATCTAGAACAGTTCCGTAAAAGTTTTGTTTGTTTGGTTGGTTTTTGGTTTTTGGGCCACACCCAGCGTTGCTCAGGGGTTACTCCTGGCTGTCTGCTCAGAAATAGCTCCTGGCAGGCACGGGGGACCATATGGGACACCGGGATTCGAACCAACCACCTTTGGTCCTGGATCGGCTGCTTGCAAGACAAACACAACTGTGCTATCTCTCTGGGCCCTCCTTAAAAGTTTTTAGGAACCTTCCAGTTTAACTCAAAGTTTTTTTTTATCATGTTACTTAAATATGCATAAACATAAATCTTTGTATGAAGTTTTTATGTTTATCAATAGATGCTGAGGCAAAGTTGTAAATTGCATACCCAAAATAAAAACTCTTCTGAAGAAACAATATTCAAAGGAATAATACCAATTTAATTGCATGATATTTGCTGAAAACAACAGGCAGTGTTGAATTTAATAATAGAAAGATTTGCTTCTATTTGCCTTAGTTTTGCTTCTTTATTAAATTGATTTGGCTTTGGAGTTTAACTTTTTAAAATACTAATTCTGAAATGGCCTATTTACATAGAGTGCTAGTCAAAATCATATCTGTGGTTTTGTGTCTTTGCAGAGTTCAGCGTAATTAGCCCTTAGACTTAAGCAAAACTTAAAGCATGCAATGCTCTAGTGCCTATTTTAAGAGTATCATCTGATAGCACCATGAAGTTGTCAAATTCCATTGAAGATAAGATTAACATTGTGGCACTCTTAAGTCTGCATTAAATTTACTGCCATTATTATCTGCATTAGGAGGGGGAAATGCTTTATAATAAATATTCAACTCCATTTTAATGAGCTGCCAGTTATTGACTGCTGAACTCAACCGAGCCACACAATCCATCTGTTTATATGTTAATTGTATGTCAATTTGACTAGGCTAAGCAGATGGCTGATAAATAATCGTTTTGGATCAGTAACTGTGTAAGGAAGATCACCCTTTTCCTCTAAGGCCAAAGCCTCCATAGATGGGAGCCTAAGTCAGACTTAGAACCCCAAGAGCTCCCTGGGTTCTCAGATGTCTTGGTATGGACAAGAATTGCAACACTAGAGTCTAGCTTGGGGTTCTAGCTTGAAGATGGCAGGCAGATTAGAAACTTTCTAAGCTTCAGTAAACATGTGAGGCAGTTCTTCACAATGATTTAATGTAGGGAGAGATAGATAGATAGATAGATAGATAGATAGATAGATAGATGATAGATAGATAGATAGATAGATAGATAGATAGATAGGCAGATAGAAGGATAGAGACAGATAGACAGGCAACAGATAGAGAAATAGATAGATAGATGGTGGATGGATAGATGGGTAGACAGACAGATAGAGAGATAGATGATGAATGGATAGATGGCTAGACAGGTAATCAGACAGATATATAGATGGATAAAGACAGACAGATAGATAGATAGACATATAGATAGACAGGCAGACAGATAGATAATAAATGAATGGATAGATGATAAAGTATTGGTAGATGAATGATAAATAACTGGCTGGATAAGTAAGTAGGTGGGTGATAGCGTAAATATATGGATGATAGATAAAAATGTATGGATGCATTGATGAATAATAGATAAGTGGATAGAAATAAGTTAAGTAGGGGCCGGGAAGGTGGCACTAGAGGTAAGGTGTCTGCCTTACAAGCGCTAGCCAAGGAACGGACCGCGGTTCGATCCCCCGGCGTCCCATATGGTCCCCCCAAGCCAGGGGCAATTTCTGAGCACATAGCCAGGAGTAACCCCTGAGCGTCAAACGGGTGTGGCCCAAAACCAAAAAAAAAAAAAAACCAGAAATAAGTTAAGTAGAGGGATCATAGATATATAAGTGGAGAGGTGATAGATATAGAGTAGATAGATGGATAAAATAAGTGGATGATGGATTGGATTGATAGATGATAGCAATATATAAAAATGGATATAGAGTAGAGAGACAAGTAGAAGATAGACAATAGCTGTATAGTAGATTCTGTTCTGTGGCAATCTGATGCAAAGCACAGGTTTGCATCACTACAAGCCAAGAAGTGCCTCAGTTCTCCCACTGTGCTTTCTTATTTGAAGCGACAATTTCATTTACTTGTGGGAATTCTTTGAGTCATGCAGACTCCATTCTGGCTCTAATTACCAAACCAAGACTTGTGGATGAATTGCTAAATCCCCTCACTCTGCAGATGTTAACCAGGAAAGATCTAAAAGACCCACCAAGATTGGCAATAACAGATACTATACCACAACCTCCATCAAGAGACTCTCTTCAGCTAACATAACCAGAAAACAACAACAACAACTCACACCTTCCTTAGTAGCTTATTCCTCTGGGACAAGAGAAACCCTGGGTTGGTCTTTCTGTTGTTAACTCATCCTAATTCTTCAACAATGGCTTTTGCTTCTGGAAACCAACCAGAAAGGAAAGTGAAGGCCCTGAGACTCACTTCCAGTCCCAAAGGTCCAGACAAGCATGAGGAAAGTCATAAATCTAGTATAGGCAGAGAACATGGGGAAGACAGAACGAAAGATAGAGGAACTGGAGAGACAGTACACAGATTAAGGCACTTGCTTGGGGGGGGGGGGGCAGAATGATAGCATAGTGGTAGAGTATTTACCTTGCACGCAGTTGACCTGGGATGGACCCAGAATGGACCTGGGTTCAATTCCTGGGCATCGCATATGGTCCCCCAAAACTGCTGGAGCGATTTCTGAATGCAAAGCCAGAAGTAACCCTTGAGTACCACGGAGTGTGGCTCTTAAACAAACAAACAAAGCACTTGCCTTGCACACACTGGTCCTAGTTCAATTCCTGCTGACACCATATATAGTTCCCCTGGGAACCACCAGGACAAACCCCTGAGCACAGAATTAGGGGTAAGGTCTGAGCAACACTAGGTGTGGCCATATGTCCCCTTCCCTCCAAAATAGTGAACAGTAGAAAGAGCTCAGAGAGGAGGACTTGAAGGGGCAGCTATTAGGGCTCCTACAACGCCAAAATGAGTTTAGACTTGGCCCAAGGACACCGGGGAGCACCCTTTGGCCCTGAGCAAGAGGGAACATAGTGTTGAAGGACAGTAACCTGGTGATGCTGGGGGCAGATAGGCCTGGGTGCAGGGTAAGGTGCTTCAGCAGAATTCCTGGGGATGGTGTTCTGGTTCTTAGACTTCAGCTGCACATACAATACCTGAGCTGATACCAAGTCCACAAAAAGGAATCATGGGCAAGCAGATTCTTTTTTTCTACTTTGATCTCTTAATGAGTTTTTTTTTCCCCCTTTTCGTAGGGCCACACCCAGCAGTGCTTCAAGCTTACTCCTGGCTCTGCACTCAGGGATCACTCCTAGCTTGATAGATAATTCACCTGGAAGGCAAATGCCCTCCCCAAATTTCACTGTCCCTAAGACCAGATTCATATGTCACAAACGTACATTTGGAAGACAACAGGTCAGTGATTTTGACCTGAGCATTGCTCAGCTCAAATCAATTGCCCTAATGCAATGGACTATGACGCACAGATGAATCCAGTTCCAGTGGCTGGATCCAAAGCCAGCATTTTACCAGGCATTTCTTTCTCCTGAGAAGAGAGCGCCATCTAGTGCATAAACAGTGAAGTGCAGACTATGTCAACCTTTATGAAATTCTCTTTAGGTCTGTGTCTCCTGTTCACCCACAGAGCACTAAGAGACACATAGCTATTAAATAATAAATTAATTAATAATAATAATAAATGAATGAATGAGTGAATAATAAATAGTTAAATAGATATCTAAATAGATAATAAATAGACAGACAGACAGATATATAAATCATTATCTATCTAGATAGATATACAGACATAATAGATATACAAATAGACAGACATAGAGATAGACAAACAGTTAGACAGAGATAGGAAAATAGATAAATATAGACAGAACAACATAAGTTCCTGAGCATGTGATAATTTTGCCAGGTTCATGAAGTGAAGCCAGAAAAATCTGTGGTACCCAGAGGGAACCTCTCAGGACAGATACTGAAGGCTTGAAATTTGTCTCCCTCAATCTGGGGCTTAATAGAAGTGGAGAAATCTGTCTACATGGAAATGCCCATTTCATACATATATTTTGGTTTTTGGGTCACACCCGGCAGCGCTCAGGGGTTACCCTGGCTCTAAGCTCAGAAATCGCTCCTGGCAGGCTCGGGGGACCATATGGAATGCCGGGGTTAGAACCAATAACCTTCTGCATGAAAAGCAAATGCCTGCTCTCCTTCCTGGGACCCGGGAGTCTAGCAGCATGGGGTTCGGCAGGCCTCCGCCATGCCGGAGGCCTTCTTAACCAGGCCTAGGGGGTGTGCAGGACTTGGGTAACCCCAGAACTCCTCTACTGCCTTGCTCCAGATCTCCAGGGCTTCCCCGGGCCACATGCCTTGGCAAGCCGGTGAGTTGGGCCCCTTGGCGGAGCTTGAAGGTACCCTAGGCTTTCCCCCAGTGTCCATTCGGCTCCTTAGGGAGGGTCTGAGTGGGACTCCGAACTTCTGGCCTCCCAGCTTCTTGAAGGATCTCTCTCCTTCCTGGGAGCTGGGAGTCTAGCAGTATGGGGTTCGGCAGGCCTCAGCCATGCTGGAGGCCTTCTTAACCAGGCCTGGGGGGGGGGGGGTGCGGGACTTGGGTAACCCCAGCATCCCTCTACCGCCTTGCTCCAGATCTCTGGGCCACATGCCTGGGCAAGCCGGTGAGTTGGGCCCCTTGGCGGAGCTTGAAGGTACCCTAGGCTTTCCCTCATTATCCATTCGTCTCCTTAGGGAGGATCTGGGTGGGGCTCTGAACTTCTGGCCTCCCAACTTCTTGACGCAGTCACTGGTAATCTCTTTCCAGTCTATATTTTCAAAATCCCCGTGCGCACAAGATACATTAATAGTACTCACTATCATTGAATTATGTTTTTATGTATGCAGAATGTCCATTTTGTACTCTGCCCTTTTGCACACCCCTACAAAAGATCATCTTTCTCTTTAACTTCCTTGTCCCCTATCATCATTACTCCTCATTTACCCTTTCTAACTTACGTACTGTAGAGTCCTAAGTCACAGACCAAAGTTGTGCCCTGGAGTTAACACCCACCTAACTACTCCAAAAGGCATAAAAAGGACACGTATATCTTTTCAACATTTTATGGGAGTTTTCCTTGATGGCTATAACTTTTGCTGAATATTTTCTTGTACAGTGACGATTTCCCCCCCCCCCTTTTTTTATCTTCTCTTTGTGAACTGCTCAATATGGAATTTGGTGTAAAAGAATCCTTCAGTTTAATGCTTATGTTTGAACCAAGTCATGAGTATTGTTGGACGTGTTCTTACGCCCCCATATACTCAGATAACGCCACGTGACTTTATTTCTTGTTTGCTTAGGCATACTAAAATGGGAAAATACTATACATACCAATAAGTTCTTATCTAATAGAGATGGGAACACACAAATCTTGTAGTGCAATGGGATCCTACACCCTGAACATTGACATAAAGACCTGGCACAGGCTTCAGAAGAATGGGCATTCTCCATTCACCCCTGATCTAGAGAAGACATCTACAAAACATCCAAGGTTGTCTATAACATCACCTGGAGGTAATCCTCTACCAGGGAAGACCCTACTGCTGCTCTGACATCGACCTACTCAAAAGAGACTTCCCTTAACACTGAGAAGACTTAACAAGAACAATGACCTGCTTACTGGACAGGGCTTGCTGTATTGCCTCTTAATTGTGAGGTGAAACTAGAGGATACTCCACACCAGCCTGACTTCAATGTAGGATGTGCAGATTCCAGGATCTTTAACACAGAAACCTGATGCCAACAATAGGACTGCGTGAAAAATAAAACTGTATTGGCACTACAGACAATGACTTGGATTGAATAAACTAGTTTGCCTGGATCCTAGAGTTGGTCTTATGCCAGGAAACTTCAGGGGTAGTGGTCTCCTTGTATTTAGACCAAGGCTATTCCTTTCTATGACCCCCATATTTTGGTAGGCCTATGCAAACAATATTTGCCACTCTAACACCATTTTTACTGTGCCCTTTTGACTAATCCTTAAAAAAAACCTCTTAAACTTTTGATGTTAACTTAAGCTAATATGTATGTACATGAATATATAAAAATACTATGCCTTCAAAGTTAAGGAGTCACATAAATCTCATGGCTTTAGGTTGCTTTGTGTACTGCTAAGAAATGTTATAATGTACTACAATCTGGGGACTTGTGGACAAAGTAATTGTACATGGGTTCTGCCTTATTTTTCTTAATGTTTTTTTGACTGTAAGTTCAATATTTAGGCGTCAGCAAGAGGATTTCTTCTGAGAACTCTGTTTGTGGGCGATTGTTCTTTCACTGTAACTTTACCTTGTCCTCTTTGCATCATTGTTCTCATAATTAAAAATAAAAAATTAAAAAAAAAGAAAGAAAGGCAAACGCCTTACCTCCATGCTATCTCTCTGGCCCCATTTCACACATATTTGTGCTGTGAATTGCAGATGTTAGGAAGTCAGGGAGGACAAAGCCTACACAGGGAAGATGGAGCAGGGAGGGATCCTGGCACTGTGAGGGTGGTCATGCTGTAGTACCTCAAATGTAAGACAGTAATATTCTGGGTCAGAGCAATAGTACAGTGGTTAGAGCACTTGCCTTGCATGCTACCAATTCAGGTTTGATTCCCAGCATCCCATATGGTCCCCCTATGCCCAAAGTTATTCCATAGTGCAGAGCCAGGAGTAAGCCCCCAAGATAATAAAATTAAAAACACACACAAAAGAGTAATAATGGTAGGAGTCTAATATATCTTAAAAAGATAACAGTTTTTAATTAAAAATAAGTAAGGAGATAAAATAAAGGACTCTGGTCTTGGGCACTTTGATAATGGTGAAGGTGCAGTACGTTTATACATTAAAACCACAAGATTTAGGTTTTGGGGAGCTTTATTGTTGCCATTTATTATTGTTGTTGTTTGTTTGTGGGTCACACCCAGTGGTACTTAGAGATTACTTGACTCTATGCTCAGGAATTACTCCTGACAGGGCTTGGAGGACCATATGAGATGCCAGGGATCAAACCAAGGCCAGCTGTTTGCCAGGCAAGCATCCTTCCAACTGTATTATCTCTCCAGAAATGGACCCTGGATTCACAGGTGGAGCCCTTTCTCAGAGAGAGTAAGTGGTCAGCAGGGACAGAAAAGTTGACAGAAACAGACTGAATTTGGGTACCCCAGTATCTAAAAAAATACCAGGCAATGCCAGGAGAGGTGCTGGAAAGCAATGGATGGTTGTCTTTTCAAAGTTTTTTAAAGATGCAACAATCCAGGGAGAGAATCTTGGATAGTGCATTCTAGGAAAACTGATTTTCACCAGAGTAGTATTTCAAATATAGTTTGTGCTCAAAAGTTGGTGTGGTGGGCCAAAGAGATAGTAGAG
The DNA here is from genome assembly GCF_024139225.1 of Suncus etruscus. Lineage (NCBI taxonomy): Eukaryota > Metazoa > Chordata > Mammalia > Eulipotyphla > Soricidae > Suncus > Suncus etruscus. Next base: position 145,108,694 of record NC_064848.1, on the reverse strand, counting down.
AGGAAAAGGAACTTGTCTTGCAGACAGCCATGGTATTAGGTTCTAAACCTAATACCATGTATGGTCCCCTGAACATGGAGTAATATGGCTGAATATTACTGAGAGTGATCTCCAAACAACATTATCAATAACACTTAGTTTTTAATAATTTGTATTGAGACCAATGTGAATTACAAGTCTTTCACAGTTCTATTTAAGGACATAGTGACATTGAATTGGGGGCAATTCCCACCACCAGTGTTGTCATCCCTTCGCCACTGTTCCTAGCATGCATCCCATGCATCCCATCCTCAGCCTCCTGTACTGTTAGTGTACTAGGTCCCTTTTCTGTATAGTTTGTAGTCTGTGTCTCTTGATTCTATTGTCATTAACTTTGGGTTGGGTATTTAGGTCTGATCATTTTTTATTTCCACTCAATGCTCATGAGACTGCTTGCCCCTGGTACCATCCATCCCCCCCCCCTCAATTTATAGGAAGACATAGAAATATGAGGCAGAACAAGATGATTTATGTTCTATGATTCTAGGCACAGTAAGTATTGGGGAAATTAGAAATGAAATTCCCTTGAACTAAGAGATACAGGAATTTTCTAACCTTAAAACATTTTGTAAAAAAAAAAAACAAAAACAAAAACAAAAAAAACATTTTGTCATGGGATCAACTACAGGCTCTGGACATTTTCATAGTCAAACCCCAGGATCTTTTTATTGTGCCAGGAAGCATTCTGCTCAGTTGTGGTTGTCAAAGTCAATCCTCTAAAAACACTTACATTTTTAAGGACCAGAGCGATAATACAGGTGTTAAGATGCTTGCATAAATCTAGCCTTGGTTCAATCACTGGCACAATATAGAGTCCCTGAAGTACTACCAGGAGTGACTCCTAAGCACTGAGCCAGGAGTAATCCCAGAGAACTGCCAAATGTACCCCCATCCCACACCCAAAAAAGGGGGAAAGGATGGCATGGTTTTGTTAAGACTCCAACTCCTAAGATTCCTCACCAGGACACTGCTTAGCACATGTTTTTCTTCAGTTAGACTCCAAAAGGAATGACTAATTCTTTGTCAGCCTCCAGCAGGCCCTGAAGATTTTCACTTGAAAAGGACCATAGTGAGACCAGCAGACATGCCACAGTCCTCCTGGGAAATGGCGTTTATCGAGAATCTAATACAGTCCAGAGAATTGAGATGTAGCTCTTTCCCCACAGGAACACAACAAAAGAAGCAGCATGTTTCTTTGTTAATAAGCAGACAGAATTCTGGATGGTAAAAGAGCAGTTTATTCAACATGACAGTGACAGAACTGAGTGATTCAAACCTCAAAATAAATGATACTTCCAATGTGTCCATATTATCTAGAATGAAAAGAAGTCTAATTTTTCTTTCTTAAAATATGGGACTGGAGAGATAGCACAGCGGTAGGGCATTTGACTTGCATGCAGCCAACCCAGGAGGGACTCGATTCGATTCCTGGTATCCCATATTGCCCCATATCAAAATAGCCCCAGACTGCCAGGGGTGATTTCTGAGTGCAGAGCCAAGAGTGACCCCTGCGCACTGCTGGGTGTGGCCCAAAAGCCAAACAATCATTAAAGTTAAATATATATGTATATATATCTTCATCTTTAAAAAAAAAAGAAAACATTTGCATTCAGTTATAAACCCCAGGTTGAATATCGCATCACTGGCAGGGGAATGAGATCATGGATTTTCACAGTACATGGCCTTCTCCTTACATGGCTGTGTGCATATTGCTGCACCCCCTTGTCTGTGACTAGTGTCTTAGGGCCATTTTCTCTTCCCCAGGTCACAGCAAAGGAGAAACAGACAATCCAATGTAAACACTTACTTTTCAGAGACCCAAGCAGGGAGAAAGAAACTGCAGTGGCTGATGAAACTAAGAATAGAGACAATGTGGACTGATTAAGGATGAAGTGAATACATAGAAGAACAATAGGCTTTCTTTGAGATATCTAGTAAGACAGAAGACCCAACCAAAATGCAGATTCCCTGCCAAATTCTCCCCAAGAACAACCTCCTGGACATCTCTAATTCCCCTAATCTGCAGCCTAGAAACCTAGAATGTGGATTCCCTTTCATGGAAGTCGAAAAGATAATGAAGTCCCTGGCCAAGGGATACCTGCACAGAAATCAATGGAAAGAAAATTTTTCTTGTGTGGATTAAACCCTCCAAGCCCCTCTTGAATCACTGCAAACCTCACTTCTGTGCATAGGCTATACACCACCTGGACAGGAAGAATAAATTAATTGTCTTAGATCATGGCTACCACTAAAACTTCTCTTTGAGAGGAAATGCCTTGTCTGGAGCACACAGTGCTGTCCTGGGGCTAATGGTGAGCACCTGGGAGGCACAGATGTGGAAGACACAGGGCTTCTTACAAGAGGGAAGCCAGGGTGGTTCTACTAGACACTGGGGAGAAGAAGGGGTGCCAGGTAGGAAAGAGGGAGATGAGGTCAAAGAAGAAACTGGAGAGTGAGGGAGAAAAGTCAGCTAAAGGGGATGTTCTGGGGGACTCCCATCTCTTCAAGTACTCAGCTTTGGTAAATATATTCCAGTAGTAAGACTGGAACATTTTCACAGGGAAGAAGTATCTGTGACCACATCTGGGATACTGAGATGTAGCCAAAACCTATTATGGCTCTGACCTCATTAGCAGAGGAATTTTAAGAAACCAGATGTTGTAACCCAAGCTTGGCTACAAGAGAGCTCAACAGAACCTTGATGGTGCCCATTACCTTTAGCTGGGCATCTAAGCTTCTGGGCATCCAGCAGGGCTGCACTGTATATGTAGGCCCTCCCTTCTGATTCACTGGCTTGAGAGTTCCACACCCACTGCCCTCTTTTCTTTATTTATTTCAAAATTTTTATTAAAGAACCATGATTTACAAAGTTTTGACAGTTGAGTTTTAGACATACAATGTTCCAGCAGCAATCCCACCACGTGTCAACTTTCCACCACCAGTGAGTATCTCTAGTGTTCCCAACCCCACACCTGCCACATTGATAGTCACATTTTTAAGTTTGGTTCGTTGTCGTTTGAATCTTGCACTTTCAGTGTTGTTAACTCTATGATTTGGATATAGGTATGCCACTCCCCACATTACTGGTATATCCATGCCCTTGACCACGGCTTTCCTATCACTTCCCTTCATTTTATTACTTCCCTTCTCAACTTCTTTCCTTCTCTGTCCTTCTCTTCTGGAATTAACAGTGATCTAGACACCCCCTTTTCTACATTACACTCCCCATCCAGTTATCTTACAGACTACAAATAAGTGAGATCATTTCCCCCCTTTCCTCTCATAAAGGTTAGTGTAAAATGGAGAGACAGACTTCTCACTGGTTCTTCTGGAAATGTGGAAGTACTTGGGGCAGAAATGTACAGTGAAAAGAGATAATGATGCTCATGACTACAAAATAAAATTGTCTTTAGAGCAAATGACCTCTACATACATTTTTGGACCTAGAAAGGAGTGGTGTTAAGGGGTTCTTATTTGCCACTTTTATAGGAAGGATTCAGAAAATCCACTACATAAAACTTGAAAGCTCAAAAATTTTAATCTTATGCTATCAAAATAATATATCTGCTTTAGCCATGTCTAAGTGTAAGCTTGTTAAAGCAAGTATGCATACCTGCAGTGCGCGCGCGAGCGCACACACACACACACACACACACACACACACACACACACACATACGCAAGTCAAGAGTTGATAAAAATCCTTGTGATATAACTATTATTGAGTGCATTAACCCAGAAACACAACTCCAGCAAGTTCTTGAGAGCAGAAACAGCATGTGATTGTCACAGCAGAAGTTGGACGAGAAAGTCTCCGTGGCCATGGGATTGTCATGGAAAAATTTGAAAATGTGAAAGAGAAGGCAAGGGTTTTAAAGGCAGGGGGCACTGTCCTGTAGGGGACAGGAGATGGAGCTTTCCCCAGAAAGCCTGCTGCCACTGGAATGAAGGGCTGGGATTCAAACATTTCAAAGGCAAATAAGGTCTTCCCAGCATGCAGTATGGGTTGCTTTGCTTTGTTTATTTGCTTTCCTTTGATTCTGCTGTTCAAAGGAAATAGGATGTGTTGATGTTTTGGATAAAGAATGTGTTTTCTGGGTGATCTAATTCATTTTGTAGCCCAATGGAAAGCAAAGGAAAAGGCAGAGGGAAGCCACGTCTCATGGTATAGCTCCATAGACTAAAAATGTAGGAGTGTTTCCTATCACGTGATAGGAAGGCAGATATGACTTTCTGCAATGCTGTATTCCTATCTTTCAAATCCAAATTCCTAGGCAAAAAGTTATAATTGAGTGGAAAAATAAAAGTTCGATTGGGTGAATATGAAGAATGAGCACTCAAGAAATTCACATGCATGATGAAACTGTGTAGCTTATCCCATTTCATCCTCCCAACAGCCCAAAGATAATACATATAAAAGCAATGTTAGGGGACAGGTGCTAGTTTAGAGGCTAGGGCACTTGCTTTATATTCAGCTGAGAAAAGCCGCAATGCTGGAAAGTTCCAAGACTTGACCACATCCAAAGCCTCTTTCCTTCCCACTAACTTTCCTTCTTTCTCAAGAGCAATGAGGACTCTGAAGATTCTAGCATACCACTGCCAAAAGTTCTTATCTGTTGACTTTAAGCCAAGGACACTAATTCTTGGATTTTATCGGCTTAATAGTTTGTTTTGTAAAACAGATGCAGTATTGCTGTATTTTTAGCTGGCCAACTTATTTAAATTAATTAAGTCAGTCTACTCTTTCCAATTTAGCACGGAGCAGAGTGAGTAATGGGCCTTGTGTCCTAAGAAGGTTAAGTTTCCACATCTAAGTAGCTATGGTATGTCAGGATAAGGAGTTGTTTTGCTCCCTACAAGAGGCTAGAGCCAAGAAAATGTAACTGGTAGCCAAGGTTGTACAAGTCAATACATGCCTAAAGTTGGACCCAGTGAGCAGAGAAGTTAGCCAGAGAAGTAAGGATTGGATCCTGTCCCTATTTCCATTTTTCATCTGGCTTAGACAGAACTTAATCAGTTTCTGTCGATCTAAGACACATGCCAAGGCTCTGTCTCCACAATGTGATTCAGTGGAAGATCCATTCAGCTCTTTTCTGCAAATGACTGTGGTCTCAGGATGTTCTGGGCTTTTCATTCTTCATACAAATGTGGGGGATGCCTTTATGTTCAATACACACATATGCCAGGATTCTCTGAAAGCCAGACAGTAGGATTGCAAAATGCTGAAACTATTCACATTGTTGATTTTCTCCATGCCAGATTTTGGCATTTTAATAATAAAACCTAGGAGTGGGTTGGCTAGTAGCAGGAGGAGACGGTGCTTTGTCTAGGTCAGTGTGTACTTTTAAAGCTATTGAACATTGTGACTAGGATAAAGTTTCATGAACTGAAAACCCACATCACAGAGGGTCAAAGAAACCCCATCCTGGGCCAGGATAAGGTCATAGTTAGGAGGTACTGAATTGAACTCAATTTTTTCTTGATGCAATCAAGCACAGAAAGACTAAGAGGCAAGGAAAAATATCCTGGAAGTTTTTTTTAACCAGGCTAGAGAAGTCAAAGTATTTTGTCAGGAGCAAATCAAGTAATAATTCAAAGATCATAATGCAGAAAAGAAAAACAAAACCAACAGAGGTGGTGGAGAGGACAGAGAGAGAGAGAAAGAAAGAGTTCAGGATAAGCACATGTTTGAAAATGCAGGTTTGGTAAGGATCTGGTGAGGCATGATTTTTTTTGTCTGTTCATAATAGTCTATAAGATGATCTCTCCATTAATCAGAGTCAACTGATTTCTTAGTTGGTCACTGAGATTTACAGTGATTTTATATCTTTTTTAAAGACAGTATCACTTGAGGTCATTTTCAGCCTGTCAAGACAAATGGTTTACTTTGGTATCATCTCTAGGCCAATGTACCAAACCCTGATTGGGTGAATCAAGAGAGTATTAAAACATAAAGTTGTACCATGAATGTAACGTGCCTTAAATTTCAGGTCTCAGAAGAGGTCTTAGCAAAGGACTTGCCATGAAGGGTGAACATGATATAGCTAAAAGTTAAAATCATGGGCCTATATTCAGACAGAACAATTTCCAAATCTGACTGCCACAACTTAGCACAAACTCAACTTCCTGTCTGAGGACAGGTGATACATTCTTTTGTGACCTCGGTGGCTTTTTTTGTAGAGCAAGCACAATAATGGCTCCCATCCCATTGAAATGGCATTGAACCTTCAAAGGCACAGCTAATGCTAATGTGGATTGAGTCTAATATGAAGAGGAATTTATCTGGCAGTTATTCTTGACACATGGAAAATGACTTATGTTCAAAATGACTCCAAGCAGCATTGCATGCAATAACAGAAGGTCCGTGTCAATATTTGAGGTGCTGGCTATTTGACGAACTCAATACTTTACATACTCAATGCATGCTCTACTTAATACATCATAGTGGTGAAAAGCACCACTACGGTGGATGGATTATGCTTGAAACATAGGATATCTAAATATGATGGCCAAAACTGAAGATTAGTTTAAAATACATATATAATCATAAAATTGAATGCTTTGCAACTCTAAACAGGAAAAGGAAATATCTTCGAAACTGATAAAAGTCTCCCAAAAAAGATGTTAAGGGGAAATATAAAGTATCGAATAACATTCTCTGCTATTTTTACAAAACGGGGAGAGAAAAGACAATGGACCACCAAGACCTCCACCATGGTCTTCTTGTTAGTTATAATTCCTTTTCCTTCCCTCTCTCAATACCTCTTCCACCACTGAAGGTAACCTCAGTTCTGTAATAAAGGTTCAAAGGTTTGTTGTTATTAGATACTCTCTGTTCCCTTCATTTCTTTCTTTATAAATATTTTATGAGTAGGAACAAAGGTGAAGAGTTTTAACCAACCAATACAAAAGGACAAGCTTGTGTGCTTGTTTGTTTGAACTCAAGACTCATTTGTGTATAGACTATACCTGAGGGTCAGTCCTGAATTCAGTAGAGAATGCAGAGATGAACCTCAAAAACAAATGCAGTCATGAACTAATAATTCAAAATGTGAAAGTTATATATAGAATTACCATTAACTCAGAAACTCCACGTCTATTTACATTACCCAATGCATTACAAGCAGGTATCCAACCAAACAAAGACATGTTTTTAAAAAAGACATGTTTAAACAAAAGTATTTTTTTTTGTTTTTGTTTTTTTTTTGGGTCACACCCGGCGGTGCTCAGGGGTTACTCCTGGCTGTCTGCTCAGAAATAGCTCCTGGCAGGCACAGGGGACCATATGGGACACCGGGATTCGAACCAACCACCTTTGGTCCTGGATCGGCTGCTTTCAAGGCAAACACCGCTGTGCTATCTCTCCAGGCCCAACAAAAGTATTTTTAAAACATATATGTTTCCTAGTCACAAAAGTCAAAGGATGGAAACAACCAATGTCTCCAAGCACCTAAATAATCAGGAGCACAAGCAGTAAGGCATCTTGCTAACCTAGGATAGACCACAGTTCAATCCCCCGGCATCCATTTGGTCTCCCAAGCCAGGAGCAATTTCTGAGTGCATAGCTAGGAGTAACCCCTGAGCATCAACAATGTGGCCCCAAAACAAAACAAAAGGCAGGAACACTTATTTTATTTTTCATATCATAAGATGCTTCCCCGTCCCCAAAAAAAGATGGGGGAAATGTCTGTGTATCTTATGGAGTGAATGCCACCTGGAGTTGAACCCTGAGTGCAGGGTATTATTATTATTGGGGGGGGGGGGTTTGGGCCACACCCGGCGGTGCTCAGGGGTTACTCCTGGCTGTCTGCTCAGAAATAGCTCCTGGCAGGCTTGGGGGACCATATGGGACACCAGGATTTGAACCAACCACCTTTGGTCCTGGATCGGCTGCTTGCAAGGCAAACACCGCTGTGCTATCTCTCCGGGCCCAGGGTATTATTTTTATATTAATGAAAAAGTATTTAAAAATTTTTTTTATTTTTTGATGTTAAAAAAGTTAGGTAATTGTGTTTAACCAGCTGTGGACCAGTGTATTGTAAATATTCTTTGGCATAGCAGGCTGATTGTTTCCAGCTGCCATCTCCTGGGGTATCTCATATTGCACCATTTGCTTTAGAATATTTTTTCTTGTTTTTCTTGTCTAAAAACTATGTGTGTCTCATGGTCAGGTGAGTCCTACAGAGCAAAAATACAGTATATATGTGTTTATATAGTTTAGAACTTTTAGTTTTTGTTTTTGACTGTGGCCCATACTGGTTGGGTCTAATCCTGACTTGGTACCTGAGGTTGTTTCCTGGTAGTGTTGAGGGCTTCTGGGACCATAAGTACTGACCTGGACTTCCCTCTTGCAGAACACATACTGGAATAGCATCTAGTCACCAAAAGGAAGGAGGTCCTGGCACACACTACCACTTGGTTGAGTGTGAAAATATAGTAAGTGAAAGGGGGCAGACATAATAGGCAATTTCCAAAAACATCCCAACTAAACAAATCCATGAAGACAGAAGGCAGGCTAGTGGTGGCCACTGATCAGGGGTGGGAGAATGAGCAGTGACTTCCTAGTGGATTTAGGGAGATGATTTGGGAATGTGATCATGTTCTGGAACTAGAAGGAGGCAAAGCACTGTGAAGGGAATGACCAATGCCATCACCAAGAAAGAGTTCAAGGACAGTGCTTCTCTGAAGAAAGGCTCTCTGGACATCAGTGTTGACAACGTATTATTATTCATCTTCAAAAGTTTCCCTTCTTGTCTAGAGACCTGCACCTAGAAACGTCCTTGCTCCTTGATGAGTCCATTTAGTTCCTCCCAATACCAACTCATAACTCCAAACCATAGAAGCTCAAATTCCTAGGGTACAATACCCATCTGATGCAGAATGAAGGAGCAGAGCCAGCCTGGGAGTGACTTTGTTAAATCAGGTAACACAAATGCTCTTGACCAAATTGGTAAAAGAAACCCAATAGTTTCCCCCACCTTGTATTTGTTAAGAGCTAATAAATACTTAAATCTCTGCAGACAATGAACCATAACATTGAATATAAACACACTTTGTACAGCAGAGACCCATTTGCTTATTCACCAGACCCTTCCAGTCCAGGAAACAGAGAAGAAGCCAGGCTGACTGCACACTGTCCAGGAGCTCTAATCTCATCCATATCAGGGAACCCATAATGGAAGGGCACCAATGGAGAAGGGCTGATTGATGTGGGCTGGGCAGGAATGGGATGTGATCATGGAGACTGCAAGGACACAGATCCATAAAAAGGATGGTTGTTCCAACAGAAGGAAGGTTGTCACCTCCAGGTCATCTCAGATGAACTCCACCCAGCTTCTCCTTCCATAGAACAAGATCCCTCCTTTTTTGGCAATAGTTTCCCAGAAACCACCACCACCACCCCTTAAGAGTAGAATAGGCTGGAGATTTCCCTGAAATGATGGATTTTCTTACGCCCCATCCAATCACTTTCAAGAACTGACCCTGGGAGCTTCCTGGGTTGGGAGGAAATGCACAGATTCATCTACACACTTTTCTGACACACGATCTGAGGACATTGCTGTCTTGACCCAGAAAACTCTCCCTCCAGGAACAAAGCCAGGCTTCTACACCACCTTCAGCTTGCTCTAGATGCCAGCTTCCATCCTGGCAAAACTCATATCCACATGCTCCTTCTACACCCAAACTCATGCTAGTATTCTGCTTGCTACTAGCCCTTCTGGTTGGCACAGGGAGGGGGTTTGAATCAATAGGACTTCCTGTTCCTTGCTTTACAGACTCCATTTGCCCATTCATTGATTCCTTTGCTTTTAAGCTCCCGAACATGTGCCAAGCATGGAGGCCAGCAGTTTAAAGTCAACACAGGGAGAAAGAAACTAGAAAAGCATCTCCAACAGACAGAGCCAGCAAGCAAAACATGACAGCTGTGGGTAAAAGTTTAGGCCCTTGAGTTCATGGTGGTACATGAATTCACACTTTCAGACGACAAGAAAGCAAGTCGCTACTGTGATCAGCTTCTCAGAACATCCTGGGAGCTTGTTAAAAAATGAGGTTACACAGGCCTTGGGGACTGGTTAGAGAGGAAGAGAGCTCAGAGCACTCAGACCCTGTTGCAGAGAATATAAAATCAGACAGTGACTGCAGAGAACAGGATGGGGCTTCCTCAAATGATAGCATTTGCCTATGAGCCAGAAACTCCACTGGAGCTTTTCAACCTTAAGAGTTTAAAGCCAGGTCTCGAAGAGATTGTAGTTACACCTCCATGTCCATGTCAGATTAGCTGAAAGGTGGAAGAAAGCCCATCACAAGATGAATAAATAAGAGAGTGAAATGCTGTTTGGGAAAAAGAAAAAAGGTGGAGGGAAGAAATTCTCATCCACACTGTAACACAGATAGACTTTAAAGCCAGTGGCAAGGAGAAAAGATAATTTATGGTTTCAGTAATTGTTGAAATAGAGTCATCCAAATCAGAGGTTGAGTCAGGGAGATAGATCAAGATGGTGGAGTGCATGCCTAGCTAGCTCAATAACCTGAGTTGGATCCTTGGCATCACATGACCCCAAGCATCACCTGGGTAGTCATAGCCTCCAACACAGGGCTGAACAATCATACAGAGCAGTCTGAGAACCACTGAAGTGCCTCCTACAAAAATATTATAGTGACAGAGGTAGCCTGATGGTTTTCAGGAGGCAAAGGGAGAAGAGAATGGGGAGTCCTTGTTTGAAGGGGTACAGAATTTGATGTTTACAAGTAAAAATTTTCTGGATCTGAGTTTTCCCATTCCCATAAAGTTATATTACACTAATTAATTATATAGCTAGAAGAAATCAGCATGTAAAGACTTTCCTGTTTTTTCCTACAGCATAAAAATCCAATTTCCTGAGCATTAGTCCCAATGTTTCAGAATCCATGGTTCTGGAGCAAGATTTAGGAAGCTGATTTTCTAAGGCTCTCTGGGAATGGATCTGTAGCCAAGTTGAGAGCCCTTCCATCCAAATTCTTATTTTAGAGACAAGGAAACTACAATCCAAAACAGGAAAGAAACGTCACTTGACTCCCTGAAGACTGTACTGGAATGAGCTCAGAGTGGAGATTTCCAGCCCTGGCCCATCACTCGAGCTACTCACTGGGCCCCCACCCAACCATGGATGGAGGCTTTCTGGGGGAAGAGGCCCAAGCAAGTGGGATTTGTAACTGCTCTGTCAGCTCCAAAAATACTGATGTGCAGCCAGAATTGAAGATTCCTAACCAAGTCTGGTTCTCTTCACCCTCATGCCCTAGACACTGACTTCTGGCTGGAAAGGGAGACTGCAAGACTGAGTCTACCTTCCCACAGAGCCTCCAGCCTGCTTTGGTAGTTTATCTATCATGGTTCTTTCTTTTTTTGTTTGTTTTCTTAATCTATTATGGTTCTGACTCTCCGGACAAAGAAAGATTATGAAGATGCAGAAAGCCACACGATTGCATATTTCAGGGTCTGAGCACTCTGTCTGGTTCCTAGATGCATGTGAGAGCACTGTAGCTGAGTGATACACATGGGAAGAACAGCTAACAGAGACAGGGATGGGAGCCTGGGACTGGGGCTCAACTAACCCCATCAAAAATGGGGAGATAAGGTCGCGTCTGTGAGGTTTCTCTGGCGCCACTCGCCAGGGGACCTTCCCTTGCATCTGTGAGCTTTCCCGGGTCAGCACCAGGGGTTCCTGGATACAAAGTGTGAACATCCTATGGTGGTACCTTGGTGCTCAGTCACACAAGGCACCATACTCTGCTTGAACCATGAAAAGGGCTGGATAAAACTCTTTAACATACGCTTTATCTCTAGATTATGCCTTCTTTTAGGTCCTGAAGCACATGACCAGCCAGATCACCGAAGCAACAACCGAGACCTACAGATTTTTACCACAGGGCCCAAGCATCGAACCCTTTCAACCAAACTAACATGCCCTTGCTCTTATACCTTGCTCTCATTACTTTGTATTTTTGTTGTTGGTGTTTGATTGTTGGTTTGTTTTGTTTTTCCTATTCTCTCTTCTAGTCTCCCTCTTCTTCCACCTTCTCCTCCTCACTATCATCAACTCAATCTATGTCAAATAAAAACCACATGGTTATCTCCACTATAGGAAAGGAAAGCTGACATATAGGGTGCTGTGGACAAAACTGAAAAGGGTAAACACCTATATAGATAGACTTCACTAACACAATGGTCAGTACTCGAGACATGATACCTATACATACCCAAAAGTTGATCTATTAGTTTCCTTTCCTTACAAGTACTATACTTAGTACTCAGTGCACCTCTTGCACTCCACACCTCTTGCACTCCACACCACTCTACATTAATATACACCTAAGCTAACTTCTATATGTTTCTATGTGCGCAGGAGCACACAGAGATAGGAACCCTCCTTAAGGGACAAACCTAAACCACAAACAACCCATACCTATACCCTATATAACCCCTCCCATATACTATCCCCTCTCCCTCCTCCAGAAATCTGACTATTCCTTCATCCCTCAATCCCACCCCCGATATCCCCACCACACTAACTCTTCACCCTCAGTTCTTAATCCATTAGGCATCAAGACAGACCTCCTACCCCAGCGAGCCAGTATCCACTATCCAAGTGAAGAGACACCCACTCAAGCTCTCACCTCGTTCCCGGCAAGAAAATACAACCAACACCCCTACAGACTCATGCAGTGTGGCCCTCATAATTACCTCTCCCTAATGTGGACTGTGGCTTGATACCGGAACTAGCTCCAAAGGACCCCCACTGCAAGAACTCTACCTAAGACCTCCCTGCCTGGACCCCACACCTCACAAGGAAATCTCAAAAGGCAATGGGGAAGCCTATACTTTCATCATAAGTATAGACCTATATAACTCTACCTCTTATTCTGTTTCTCCCCAAATGTAAAGTGATCTCCTGTATCACTTTCTCTCTTTTTCTTTTCTTTTTTATTCTTATTAGTTTCTTTTGTTTGTTTGTTTGTTTTTTTAATATAAATTTTTATTTTGATCATAGTGGCTTACATATTGTTGACAATAATATTTTAGGTACATATTTACATAAAATCAGGGGGATTCCCATCGCCAAATTGTCCTCCCTACACCCCCGTTTCTGTCCTACCTCCCTTTTCCTTTTCCCTCACCCCAGGGCAGGTATAATATGTGGTCTCCTCTGTATCTAACCCACTACTTAGTAGACTTGCACCTGTTTGGTCTTGATGCCTCCCTTATTTCCCCCTCTAACTGGAGTCAGGACTAGCTAGTTCAAGTTGCATGGTTTTGTTTGAAGGAGAGAAAAGTAATAAACTGGGATAAGAGTTTAATACCCCAAAATTGGGCGGAGTCCCTCTAAAGGCTCTCATCATCAATTTGGGAGATGGAGAAAAAGAAGGTGAAACACTCCACTAGTACCAAAAGAAGTGTCAAATATCCAGTGAGGGCTCCAGCTATATCGATAAGCACCACACAGAGCCAACAAAACAAACAAACAAACAAATAGGAAAAAAAAAAACAAAAACAAAAACAGACAAACAAAAATCACGCCATGGTCTTGAATTGAGAAACATGGCATAGCACATAACGAAAGAGAAGAGAGGAAGAGAAAAAAAAAAAAGTATAATTGGGGACTACACTTTCAATAATTACACCCAGAGAATTCGACCAAAATAGATTGGTAAATCAAAAATAGTAATAACAATAATAAATGAAGGTAATATATATATTTATATAAAAAGTAACCAAGGTTTTGCGCTTTTTGTATTTTTGTTTTTTCCCTTCTGCCCTGGCACAGTAAATATTGGGGTTATTCGAAAAAGAATTCACTTGGCCTAAGAGATATGGGGTTTCTCCGTCCTTGGAGCATACTGTCATGGGATCAACTCTAGACTTTGCTCAGGATCCTTTACTTTCTCGTTGGTTTTTTTTGTTTTTGTTTTTGTTTTTTTTTTTTTGGTGTGTGGAGGACTTCTGCTCTGTGTTTAGAGGTCTCAGTATCTGCACAGATCCTGGGGTGGGACTTATGATGAAGTCAGTCTTTGTGGTTCTAGAGGTTCTGTTACCTCAGTGTCATTTTAGTCCATCTTCTGTGGTTGGTGATCTTGGTCTTTGCACTGAACCTAGGGTGGCGCCTAGGATAGCGTCTTACTTTGTGCTTCCAAAAAGCCCCATTCCGTTACTATTGTCTCTGCCGCACCTTTGGGACTGGGGATCATGATTATTGTGCAGGTCATAGTTCAAACCCTAAACTAGGGCTTTTTTATTGGGCCCGAGATGTATACAGTCTGGTCGTGGATCTAGCAGCCAGTCATCTGTAAATCCCAATCTTGGTTTTTGGACCTACCAAAGGGTGGCGAGACTTCTGTTTTTGTCTTGTCATTAGTTGATAAGGTAGGCTAATCTGCTCTAAGGTCAAGCTGTTCGCATTTTCCTCGTCAGGATATCATGTTAGAGCTGGGCCTTGTTGTTGGTCTCATCGTATTAAGGCCGTCCCGGATGGAGTTTGTTTCCTGGAGTTGTTGTGAAGAGCTGTGCCGTTTCTATGTCGGGGATCAAGGGTTCAAGGCTGGATGAATGGTATCTAATCACCTGAGGTCTAATTTGATTCCACATGACATATTTTCAAGGCAGGAGATATCCCTATATTTTAAACAACTATGAGTTCCTATCTCTAGTAGATAAGAGCTCTTTTTTATTTATATGTAATATTTCCCCTTTACTTAGTGTGCCTTTGCAGAGGGAAGTGGTGTTACATTATAATGTCTGTGCATTCGTGGGTGGACTGATGGGGTAACAGACACAGGTCACGTATCAAAAAACGAAGAGAGAAAAAAGAAAAAAAAAGGGGGGGGGAATTAAAAATGTATGTGCTCACAAATATATATGTAGGATGAACATTCAAAAAAGATAAATAAATAAATTAAAAAAAAAAGAAATAAAGTGAGTTAGCAAAATTTTTAAGGGGCCAAAGTGGTGCAAAAGATTACCTTACATTTGGGGGAGGGCAGGTTAAGAGGTGGTGTATTACAGGTCTTATGCCTATGTTGGAAGTACAGTTTTCCCCATTGTCTTTTGAGTTTTTCTTGTGGTGTGTGGGTTCCCAGGCATCTTCCTAACCCACCCCCTGCCCTTCTTCAGATTGGTAAAAAATTGTGGCAGGGAGGTCTTGGAAGAGTTCTTGCATTGGGGAAACTTTTGGATCTAGGCCCGGTTTCAAGGAGTAGTCCGCGTTAGGGGGAGATGGCAGGGAGGGCCTCGCAGTGTGAGTCCACAGGGGGGTTGGCTGTCTTTTCTTTCAGGAGACGAGGTGTGGGTTTATCTGGGTGTCCTCTCGCCTGGGAGCTGGGTACTGGTTCGTTGGGTAGGGGGTCGATCTTGATGCCTAATAGAATAAGGACTGGGGGTGAAGAGTTTTAATATGGTGGGAGATCTGGATGGGATTGAGGGGTGAAGGGATAGTTGGATTTCCGGAGGGGGGAAAGGGGAAGGTATATGGGAAGGGTTTGAAGGGAGAGAAAAGAGAAAATAACTTCGAGAGAAAAAGGGGAGAGAAAGGGAAAAAAGTAATGCGCAGAATAGAAAAAAAAAGTAGTGAGAAGAGAGGAGAAAATGGCAAGGGAATGCTGGTTTGATTGAATGTGTTCAAAGAATAGAGCCTGTAGTTTAAGTCTGTACGTCTCAGGTACTGCTTCAGTGGTCTGACTGGTCTCGTGCTTCAATTCCTAAATGAAGGTATTACCTAGAGATAAAGTGTATGTTAAAGAGTTTTCTTGTGGCCATCTCGTAGTGCAAGCAAGGTATGGTATCCCGTGTGGTATCACGAGTTGCCACCTTAGTTTGTTCGCCCTTTGTATCCAAGGGCACCTGTGGACAGAAAAGCTGAGAGGTTATTTAAAGTATAGTAAGATAAAGGCATTAAAAGGTAATGTTATGGTATGTTGCCATTGCAGTCCGTGATTTCCCTTGGTGTTCTATACTTGTGTTCCTGTATGCGAACTCTAAGGGGTTATTGTGGACCTTTGTTGTAGAAGTCTGATTACATACCTGTTCTCTCTATGCTGCCGTTTCTGTTGTTGCTGTTTTCTTTGTGGTATAATGTGTAGTCAAGAGTTTGCTTTGTTCCTTTTTCATGTATTTTGGACACTGTTCCCATATCTATGTTGACTATTACGGTGTTCGGAGTTTCTACCCTGTTGAACCCTGTTATTTGATTGTTAGGTATTAGTTGTGTATAAAATATGTGTTCTAGGTTTTTCAGAATAGTGCTACCATTCTGTGTTTATCTTTTGTCTTCTGACTTACTTCGTTTAACATAACATGATCTAGGTCCATCCACGTTGCTGCAAAGTCTGTGATTGTATCATTTCTGACTGCCATGTAATATTCCATTGTGTATATGTACCACATCTTAATGATCCATTCATCTGTTGTTGGACATCGAGGTTGGTTCCAAGATTTGGCTATTATACTGAGTGCTGCAATAAATAGTGGGGTGCATACATATTTTGGAATGAATGTCCTTCCATCTTGGGGGTATATGCCTAGAAGAGCAATTGCTGGGTCAAATGGCAGCTCAATTCTGAGTTCTTTGAGCACTCTCCAGACTGTTCTCCATAGATGTTGGACTAGGGGGCATTCCCACCAGCAGTGGATGAGAGTTCCTTTCATACCGCGTCCTCGCCAACAAAGGTTGTTTCCATTATTTTTGATGTGAGCCAACCTCACTGGTGTAAGGTGGTATCTCATTGTTGTCTTGATTTGGATCTCCCTGATGATGAGTGAAGGTGAGCATGTTTTCATGTGTTTGTTGGCCATCCTTCTGTCTTCCTCAGAGAAGTGTCTATTCATTTCATCTCCCCATTTTTTATGGCTTTATTTGGCTTTGAGGGGCTCAGCTTTCTGAGTGCTTTGTATGTTCTAGATATCAGCCCTTTATCTGATATGTCAAGTGAAAAGATTTTTTCCCATTCTGTTAGCTGTCTTCTTGCATTAAGTAGGGTTTCTTTTGCCATGCAGAAGCTTTTTAGTTTAATATAGTCCCAGTTGTTTATATTTGATGCTAACGTTCTTGCCATTGGTGCTCCGTTCTCAAAGACCTTTTTGATATATAGGTCTTCGAGTGTTCTGCCTATTTTATTCTCGATAAACTTTATAGATTCAGGTCTGATTTCAAGGTCTTTGATCCATTTTGAGTTTACTTTTGTATCAGGAGTGAGATATGGGTCAATTTTCACTTTTGTACATGTGGTTTTCCAGTTGTACCAACACCATTTGTTGAATAGGCTTTCTTTGTACCATTTCAGGTTCTTGCCTCTTTTATCAAATATTAGTTGGCTGTATATCTGGGGGTTTATGTCTGGGAATTCTATTCTGATCCACTGGTCTGAGGTCCTGTCTCTGTTCCAGTACCATGCTGTTTTAATTACTATGGCTTTATAGTATAGTTTCACGTTAGGTAAGGAGATGCCTCCCAGCTTCTTGTTTTTCAGTATGTGTTTGGCTATCCTGGGTCTTTTGTGGTTCCAGATGAATTTTGTGATTGATTGTTCTATTTCTTTAAAGAATTGTGTCTGGATTTGGATAGGGATTGCATTAAATCTATATAGAAGTTTGGGTAAGATAGTCATTTTGACTATGTTAATTCTACCTATCCATGAGGCTGGGATGTTCTTCCATTTCTTTAGATCGTCGTCAATTTCTTTCTGAAGAGTTTTGAAGTTTCCCTGGTATAGGTCTTTCACTTCTCTTGTAAGGTTGATTCCTAGATACTTGATATTTTTTGATACTATCTTAAATGGGATTGTATTTTTAATCTCTCTCTCCTCAACTTCATTTTTTGTATATAGAAACGCTACTGTCTTTTGTGTATTGACTTTGTATCCAGCCACTTTGCTGTATTGGTTGATTGTTTCTAGGAGTTTTACTGTAGACTCTTTAGGGTTTTTGATGTATATCATCATATCGTCAGCAAATAGAGCTAGCTTGTGTTCATCTTTCCCTACTTGAATTCCTTTGATTCCCTTCTCTTGTCGGATTGCTATTGCTAGGACTTCTAAGGTTATATTGAATAAGAGTGGAGAGAGTGGACAGCCTTGCCTAGTTCCTGACCTTAGTGGGAATGCTTCTAGTTTCTCACCATTAAGTATAATGTTGGCTGTAGGCTTTTCATAAATAGCCGTAACTATCTTGAGGAAGGTTCCTTCTAACCCTATTTTGCTGAGTGTCTTTAACATGAAAGGATGTTGGATTTTGTCAAACGCCTTCTCGGCATCGATTGATATGATCATGTGGTTTTTGTCTTTCATGTTGCTGATGTGATGTATCATGTTGATTGATTTGCGTATGTTGAACCAACCTTGCATTCCTGGTATGAATCCCACTTGGTCGTGATGTATGATCTTTTTGATGAAGTGTTGGATTCGGTTTGCTAAGATTTTGTTGAGTATCTTTGCATCTATGTTCATTAGTGAGATTGGTCTGTAGTTTTCTTTTTTGGTGGTGTCTTTGCCTTCTTTGGGAATGAGTGTGATATTAGCCTCATAAAAGGAGTTGGGGAGGATCCTGTTTTTTCTATGGTTTGGAAAAGCCTATGGAGCAGTGGTAATAGGTCTTCTTGAAATGCTTGATAGAATTCACCTGTAAATCCATCTGGGCCTGGGCTTTTGTTCTTAGGGAGTTTTTTAATTACCTCTTCAATTTCCTCTGAAGTGATTGGTCTGTTTAGACTTTCTAGATCTTCCTTGTCCAGTCTTGGAAGAGGGTGCTTGTCCAAGAATCTGTCGATTTCTACTGGGTTCTCTAGCCTAGTTGAGTATAGTTGTTCATAATATGATCTCATGATATGTTGTATTTCTTGGGGTTCTGTTGTAATCTCTCCCCTTTCATTTGTGATCCTATTGATTTGGGTGTTTTCCCTCTTTTTTTTGGTGAGTCTTGCCAATGGTTTGTCTATCTTGTTTATTTTTTCGAAAAACCAACTCCTGGTCTCATTGATTTTTTGTATTGTTTTCTTAGTTTCGATGTTGTTTATTTCTGCTCTGGTTTTTATTATTTCTTGCTTTCTGGTTGTGGTTGGATTTCTCTGTTGCTGTTGTTCCAATTCTTTGAGGTGATCTTTTAAACTGTTGGTTTTGTTGTTTTCCTGTTTCTTGACATATGCCTGTATTGCTATGAGTTTCCCTCTAATTACTGCTTTTGCTGTGTCCCATAAATTTTGACATGTTGTCTCTTCATTGTCATTTGTCTCAAGGAATCTTTTTATTTCTTCCTTGAGTTGTTCTTTGATCCAGCTGTTGTTAAGCAGCATGTTGTTTAGTCTCCAGGTATTAGTTTTCCTCCATTGCTTCTTCTTGACATCAATTTTAAGCTCTGTTGCATAGTGATCTGAAATGGTACTTCTAATTATCCTTACCTTTGTGGTCTTACATAGGTTGGCTTTATATCCTAAGACATGGTCTATTCTGGAGAAGGTTCCATGTGGGTTTGAGAAGAATGTGTATTCTGCTTTCTGGGGATGAAGGGCTCTATATAAGTCTATTAGCCCTAAATCTTCTAATTTTTCATTTAGAGCTCTTATTTCTTTGCTATTTTTCTGTTTGGAGGATCTGTCCAGTGGTGATAGTGGAGTATTGAGGTCCCCTACTATTATCACAATTCCCTTCATGTGTTTCTCCAGGTTTACCAGTAGTTGCCTCACATATTTTGGTGACTCTACATTAGGTGCATAGATATTGACCAGGGTTAGTGTTTCTTGATCTAATGTTCCCCTGATCAGTAAGTAGTGACCCTCTTTGTCTCTGATCACTTTCTTGAGGTTGAATACAATTTGGTCTGATATAAGAATGGCTGTCCCTGCTCTTTTTTGTTTTCCATTGGCCTGAATAATTACTTTCCATCCTTTTATTCTAAGCCTGTGCTTATCCTGGAACTGTAGGTGTGTTTCTTGCAGACAGCAGAAGTCCGGTTTATTTTTCCTAACCCAGTTCTCTACTATGTGTCTTTTAATTGGAGAGTTTAGTCCGTTGACATTTAGGGAAATTATTGATAGAGAGGACTGTTGTGCAGTTGTATTGTGTGGAGTGGTTGTTGTTACAATCGGGGGTTTGGATTGTGTAATTCGTCTCTGAGTAAGTCGCTTAGGGTCGGTTTAGTTTGCACAAATAGTTCAAGTTCGTTCATGTTTGAGAATGATTTTAGTCTGCCTTCCCATATGAATGATAGTTTTGCTGGGTATTGGACCCTGGGTTGGAAATTTCTTTCATTCAGTCATTTAAATATGTCATTCCACTGTCTTCTTGCTTGAATTATTTCAAATGGGAGATCTGGTTTGATTCTTATGTCCTTTCCTTTGTACTTGAGGTTTTTTTTCTCCCTTATTGCTTTCAGGAGTTCCTCTTTCTCTTTGTTTTTTGCCATTTGGATTATTATGTGTCTTGGTGTGGGTTTATTAGGGTCTATTTTATTAGGGACTCTCTTGACTTCTTGGATTTGTCCTGAATTGTCTTTCCAGAGGGTGGGAAAGTTCTCTGTTATTATCTCCCTGACTACCTGTTCTTCCCCCTTCCCTATTTCCTCCCCTTCTGGTATACCCACAATCCTTAGATTGTTTCTTTTGTCCTTGTTCATTAGATATTGGATTTTTCCTTCCAGTGCTTTGCCTTTTATTTCTTTGTTGGTTTCTTGATCATTTTTTGATTGCAGTTTTCCTTCGAGTTCTTCGATGTGCTTCTCCAACTCTGTGTTTCTGCTCGTAAGGCTTGTTACCTTATCTTTTAATTCCTTCACTTCTTTTTGTATGGAATCTCTCATGTTCTTTGACATTTCTTCTTTAATTTGGCTGATTCGTTCGTCCAGGGATTTCTTATACTCGGTTGCTAGGGTTTCTTTCAATTATTTTATTAATTCTTGCATTTCCTTCCTCATGACAGCTTTTAGGTCTTCTTCCCGTGGATCTGTGCGTTTTGGTGGACTTGGAAATTTGATAGAGTTTGTCATGGAGTCTCCAGTTATTAGAGATCTTTTTGCTTTACGCATTTTTCTTTGTATTTAATGGTGTATTTTGGAGTGCTGTGGCTTCTAATTTTGGCCTGCTTTGGTCCCCTTCCTGACGGTGTTTCTAGAGGGGCCTGTTGGGTGAGTTTGTTGAGCCTAGCCCTTTCTCCTCCCCTTTGCTACCTAGCGTTCAGCCTTCCTGCTGTGAGTCTTTTCCCTTATCTGCTCCTTATTTCTGTCAGCGGTGCAGTTCCACTCCTGGCCACAATGGTTACTGGCGCTGTTGAGCCTAGCTCTCAGTCCCCCCTCCTTTCTCTGGGAGTCAATGGAGCTCCGCCCCCTCCACGCCTCCCTTGAAGGGTTCCCTCAGTCCAACCCTTCAGGCTCTGTCCTCACCCTTGGGGAGTCCCTGGTCCACTCCAGGGTCCAGGGGGGTGGACTGCTCTAGTTCACCTGCGAGTCCAGATGGCTGGCCCTATCTCTCCCGTCTGTTCGGGTCGCTCAACTTGCCTTTCTAGTCACCCACCTGGGGGGAGGGAGTCACTCAACCCTCTCCGGCTGGCACGCAGGGGTCCCTGGGGGAAGGGTCCGACCCAAACACCGGCGCAAAGAGACAGAAATTCCCTCACTCACTCCTCCAGTCGGCACGCCAGGGTCTCTGGGGAAAGGGTCCGACCCAAACGCCGCGCGCAAAGAGACAGAAATTCCCTCACTCACTCCTCCAGCTGGCCCGCCAGGGTCCCTGGGGAAAGGGTCCGACCCAGACACCGGCGCAAAGAGACAGAAATTCCCTCACTCACTCCTCCAGCCGGCCCGCCAAAGGGTCCGACCCAAACACCGGCGCAAAGAGACAGAAATTCCCTCACTCACTCCTCCAGCCGGCCCGCCAGGGTCCCTGGGGAAAGGGTCCGACCCAGACACCGGCGCAAAGAGACAGAAATTCCCTCCCTCACTCCTCCAGCCGGCCCGCCGGGGTCCCTGGGGAAAGGGTCCGACCCAGACACGGGCGCAAAGAGACAGAAATTCCCTCACTCACTCCTCCAGTCGGCACGCCAGGGTCCCTGGGGAAAGGGTCCGACCCAGACACCGGCGCAAAGAGACAGAAATTCCCGTGTTTGTTTTGTTTTGTTTTAGTTTTTGTTATTTGATTTGATTTGTTTTTGCTTTTTTTGGGTCACTCCTGGCGGCACTCGGAGGGTGCTCCTGGCTCTATGCTTGGAGGACGTCCCTGGTGGGCACGGGGGACCATATGGGATGCAGGGTTCTGAGCCAATGTCCTTCTACAGGAAGGACAGATGCCTCGTCTCCATGCTATCTCTCCCGACCCAACTTTATCCCTTTAAGTACGCCTTTTATTTAATCTTTTTTTTTTTTTTTTTTTTTTTTTTTTTTTTTTTTTGGTTTTTGGGTCACACCCGGCAGTGCTCAGGGGTTACTCCTGGCTGTCTGCTCAGAAATCGCTCCTGGCAGGCACGGGGGACCATATGGGACGCCGGGATTTGAACCACGGACCTTCTGCATGAAAGGCAAACACCTTACCTCCATGCTATCTCTCCGGCCCCTTAATCTTTTTTTTTAAAGAAACTTTTTTTCCTTTAGATATGTGTGAGCATATATATTCTTAATTTTTGTCGGGAGTCTGTTTTCTTTTCTCTCCACCCCCCAAATCCACCAGCAATTTAATGTAGCACCACTTCCTCCTGCAAAGACATATTAAACAAAGGGGAAATTGTACGTATAAAAACAAGCTCTTATCTACTAGGGATAAGAACTCATACTTGTTTACAACACAGGGACATCTCCCACCCTGAATGTATGTCATGTGGAAACAACTTGGGCTCCAGGGAACTAGACACTGACCGTCCAGCCTTGACTCCTGGATCCCAGACATAGAAATGACAGAGTTCTCCACAACAGCTCCAGGAACCAAATCCCCTCCAGGGCATTTACAATGCTGCTCTGACACCAACATGCACCAGTTCTAAATTGATAACCTGACAATGAGGAAATGGGAACAACTTCATCTAAGAGCAAGTTGTCCTTCCTCATCAGCTATCGATAAGACAAAATCAGAAAACATGTCACCCTTTGATCTGTGCAAAAGCCAAAATCGCTATATACAGATGACTGGTTGTTGCAACCAAGACTGGACAGTATGCATCCAGGGACCAACAACAACAACAACAACAGAAACAAAAAGCTCTAGCCTAGCTTTTGGTTTACGATCTGTTCAACAAACAAGATCTCCAACTCCAGAGGTCTGACTGAGACAACCGCAACTGAACGGGTCTTCCGGAAACAGAACGAAAGACTTTATCCCAGGCTCCATCCTAGGAGCAACATAATGACCAAGACCACCAACTACAGAAGATGGATTAAAACGACACTGAAGAAGCATAACTGCTAGAACCACAAAGAAAGACTCCATCATAAGCTCCATTCCTTGAGGTGCACAGTCACCAAGATCTCTAGATACAGAGGTCTAATTTTACCATCCAAGACAAAGCAGAAGTCTTCCATACACCACGAAAGCAACAAGGGGAGAGTAAATTTCATGCAAGGAGTCTATAGTTAATCCCATGACAGTATACTTCAGGTGTGGAGAAACCCTATATCTCCTAGGTCAAGGGAATTCCCTCTATAATATCCCCAATAGTTACTGTGCCTATGCAGGGGGAAAAATAAAAGGGAGGAAAAAAAAGCACAAAACAATCATTATTTCACATATTTATTTATTGACTGATCGATTTTTTGACATCTTTATTTTGGTGTAGAAATTGAAGTTGATGTCTCCAATATTATTTTATTTTATCTTATCTTTTTCTTTTTGCACTTGAGCATAATTTGATTTCAGAACTGAGACTATTGTGTGGTGCTTGTCTTTATTGCTGTAGTACTCACTGGTTATTTAATTTGATATTTCTTTCTGTATTGTTGTGGTGTTTCAATTATCTTTTTCACATCCTCTCTCAAACTGAGGTTGGAAGCCTCTAGAGGGACTCCGCCCATTTCCAGCGTATTTGACTTCTTTTTTTTTCTCTCTCTCTCTTATTTTGTACCCCAATCTATTGCTTTTCTTTCCTTCAAACAAAACCACATACCTCAATTTATCTAGCTCTGCCTTTTAAATGTAGGGGGAAACAAGGGAGGGTTCCAGGACCAAACAGATATATGATCACTAATAGTAAGCCAGACAAAGAGGGGTCCACCTACTCTAACAGCCCGGGGCGTGATGGTGGGGTATATGGGTTGTAGAAAGGGAACTGGGATGGGGGGGAGGACACATTTGGTGATGGGTATTCCCCTGATTCAATGTTAATATGTACCTAAAATACTACTGTGAAAGATATGTAAGCCATTATGAGAAAAAAAATTTGTGTTTTAATCAGAAACTTTCTCTGACTTACATGTATAATTATATTATATGTTATTCTATGTTACTATATTATGTTATGTTATGTTAATTTACCTCATTATGTTAATCAATTTTGTCTCGAGTAAATTCTTACAATAAAAAGAAAAGAAAAAAATGGGGAGATAAAATGAACAGACACTTCCTCAAAGAAGAAATACAAATAAATGGTCAAAAGGCACATGAAAAAATGCTCCACACCACTAATCATCAGGGAGATGCAAATCAAAATAACAATGAGGTACCATCTCATGCCACAGAGACTGACACACATCACAAAGAACAAGAACAATCACTGCTGGTGGGGATGTGAAGAGAAAGGAACTCATTCACTGTTGGTGGGAAGTTCATCAAGTCCAGCCTTTATGGAAAACAGTATGGAGATTCCTCAGAAAACTGGAAATTGAGTTACCATATGATCCAGCTATACTACTCCTAGTGATATAGCGTAGGAACATAGGAACACAAAAACACAATACAAAAATGCCCTCTGCACTCCTTTGTTCATTGCAGTACTATTTTAAATAGCCAGAATCTAGAAACAACCCAGATGCCTGACAACAGACGAGCGGCTAAAGAAATTGTGGTACACATACACAATGGAATAATATGCATCTGTTAGGAAAAATGAAGCCATGAAATATTCCTATACAACACCTATATTCATCGCAGCACTTTTTACAATAGCCAGACTCTGGAAACAACCAAGATGCTCTTCAACAGATGAATGGCGAAATAAACGGTGGTACATATACACAATGGAATATTATGAAGCTGTCAGAAGAGATGAAGTCATGAAATTTTCCTATACATGAATGTACATGTAATCTATTATGCTAAGTGAAATTAGTCAGAGGGAGGGAGAGACATACAGAATAGTCTCACTCATCTATGGGTTGTAAGAAAAATGAAAGACATTGAAATGTCTTTGAGTTGAGGGCCGGAAGGACTAGCTCAAGATATGAAGCTCACCACAAAAATGATTAGTGTAGTTAGAGAAATAACTATGCTGAGAACTATCATAACAATGTCAGTTAGTGAGGGATGTCTCGAATACAGGTGGGGGGTGGGGGAGGGAAGAGAAAGGGGCATTGGTGATGGGAAGGTTGCATGAGTGAAGGAGGTGTTCTTGTTATGACTGAAACCCAACTACAATTATGTTTGTAATCATGGTGTTTAAATAAAGAATTTAGTTTAAAAATAATGTTTGGATAAATAAAGTTTTGACTTTCAAAAAAAAAAAAAGAAATATTCCTATACATGATGGACATGAAAACTATCATGCCGAGTGAAATAAGTCAGAGAGAAAGAGATAGACACAGAATAATCTAATTTATCTATGGGATTTAAGAAAAATAAAGATGGTACGGTAATAATACTCAGAGACAATAGAGGTAAGGGCCAGAAGGACTAGTCCATGATATGAAGCTTAACAAAATGCTCTGACAAATTGACAAGTGAAATGACTGATGGCCCAAAGAAACATGGGTAAAGGACATCCAACTAAAAGTACATACAAATCCCCTAATTCACTCATTATTAAGGTTGCAAATTAAAGCTAGTAAAATGCCAGTTTCCTACTTAAGAGGTGGCAGGCATCCAAATGTTTAATAAGGTGGAGGCCTGGAGAGGAAATGGGTCCTCTCACTGATGGCTAGTGGGAGTGTAAATTAACACAACCTGTTTGAAAGCATTTAGGCAATAACCACTAAATTACATAGGCATGTTCCCTTGGCCCAACAATTCCACTTTCAGGAATTTATCTGGCAGTTATTCTTGACATACGGAAAATGGCCTATGTTCAAAATGACTCCCAGCAGCAATGCATGCAATAACAGAAGGTCAATATTTGAGGTGCTTGCTATCTGATGGACTCAATACTTTACATACTCAATACCTGCTCTACTCAATACATCATAGTAGTGAAAAGCACTATGATGGGGTGGGGTGGTAGATGGGTTATGCTTGAAACATAGAATATCTAAATGTGATGGCCAAAACTGAAGATTAGTTTAAAATATATATAATCATAAAATTGAATGCTTTGCATCTCTAAACAGGAAAAGGAAAAATCTTCAAAACTGATAAAAAAAAAAGTCTCCCAAAAAAGATGCTAAGGAGAAATATAAAGTATAGACTAACATTCTCCGCTATTTTTACAAAACTGGGAGAGGATAGACAATGGATTCATATCACTTTGTACTTGCCCTTATAATACCCTGTAAAAGCTATCTCAAAAAATTTGTAAGATGAGACACTTGCTGAAGCAATAAAAAACTCAGAAGAACACTTAAACTTTTGAGGTTAACTTAAACTAATATGCATGTGCATGGAAATGTAAAAAAGTACTTTGCCTTCAATGTTTAAGGAGTTACATAAGTTTTATGTCTTTAGATTGCTTTGTGTGCTGCTAAGAAATATTATGTACTACAGTCTGGGGACTTGAGGGACAAAGTAATTGTACATGGGTTCTGTTTTATTTTTCTTAATGTTCTTTGGCTGAAAGTTCAAAGTTAAGATATCAGCAATGAGACTATTGAGAATTCTGTTTATGGGTGATTGTCCTTCCACTGTAACTTTACCTTGTCCTCTTTCTTTGCATCTTTGTTCTCATAATTAAAAAAAAACCTCAGAAGGCTGAGGACAGGACAGGGTGGAGTAATTTCATTGTCTGTATTTGTGGGTTTTGGCTTTCTAATTCACATTTTAATGGAACACACCAATTTAACCAAATGGACAACTAATAAGCACTTACTAAATTTTCTACCATTATATTAATGACTTCATTGGATAGACAAAAATGTTCACAAATGTGCTTGCTACTGTATTTTTTCTTTTTTCTTTCTTTATTTTTAACTTTCTTCTCTTCTATTTTATTTTTTCTTCCTATATTTTTAATAAATTTGTTTTTACTTATTAGAAACAAATATACTATAATCAACTATATCAACTATGTAATGCATTTTCTTTAAATAAAACTTAAAAATGAGTAAATACATTTGGGGGAGGTTTGGATCATACCCAGTGGTGCTCAGGGGTTACCCCGGCTCTGCACTCAGAAGTTGCTCCTGGCAGACTCGGGGGACCATATAGGATGCCGGGAACTGTTCATTTAAAGGATACTATTCTCATCCTCACATCCTGGCTCCTTTTCATCAACCACCAAATTTTCACTGACTCTAAAATTGAATTCATTCTTTGACAGTTTGCTCAACCTGTGTGTGAAACCATATAGTAATTAACTTTTACTTCCTTGCTTATTTTACTTAGCAGTATCACAAGATACTTTTTGTATTTTATACATTTTGTCCCAAAGGGGACTTATTTTATCTTTCTAAATTTTTCAGAGTAACATTTCATTAAATTCACAGATCACAGCTTCTGTATTCAGTCTTCAGTTAATGGACATTCAGGTTGATTCCATGATTTGGCTACTGTGAATAATTCTACTATAAATATAGAAGTAACAATATCTTTCAAATTACTGTCTTCATATCCATCAGACAAATGCCTAAAAGTAGGTGTTGCTGAATACTATGAAATTTCCATCTCTAATTTTTTTGATAATTTTTAATTTTATTTAAACACCTTAATTACATACATGATTGTGTTTGGGTTTCAGTCATGTAAAGAACACCACCCATCACCAGTGCAACATTCCCATCACCAATGTCCCAAGTCTCCCTCCTCCCCACCCTACCCCGCCTGTACTCTAAACAGGCTCTCCATTTCCCTCATACATTCTCATTATTAGGACAGTTCAAAATGTAAAAATATGGAACGCTTCACGAATTTGCGTGTCATCCTTGCGCAGGGGCCATGCTAATCTTCTCTGTATCGTTCCAATTTTAGTATATGTGCTGCCGAAGCGAGCACCCATCTCTAATTTTTTTTAATTTATTTAAAGAAAATATATCACTCTTATTCACTGCTGGTGGGAATGTTGTCTAGTCAACCTTTATAGAAAGCTATATGAAGATTCCTCCAAAAACTGGAAATTGAGCTTCCATACAATCCAGCTATACCACTCATAGGGATATACCCAAGGAACATAAAAATACAATACAAAAATAGCTTCCTCACACCTATATTTGTTGCAGTGCTATTTACAAAAGCTAGACTCTGGAAACAATCAAAATGCCCTTCAACAGATGAATGGCTAAAGAAAATGTGGTACATATACACAATGAAATATTATGCTGCCATCAGGAGATAAGAAGTCATGAAATTTTCCTATACATGGATGTACATGGAATCCATTATGCTGAGTGAAATAAGTCAAAGGGAGAGAGAAAAACACAGAAGAGTCTCACTCATCTATGTGTTTTAAGGAAAATAAAAGACATTTTTGCAGTAATTCTCAGAGACAAAAGAATAGAGGGCTGGAAGGTCCAACTCACTACATGAAGCTCACCACAAAGAGTGATGAGTGTTGTTAGAGAAATATCTACATTGAGAACTATCATAACAATGTGAATGAATGAGAGATGTAGAAGCCTGCCTAGAGTACAAGCAGGGGTGGGGTGGGGAGGAGGGAGATCTGGGACATTGGCGATGGGAATGTTGCACTGTGAAGGGTGGTGTTCTTTGCATGACTGAAACCCAACTACAATCATATTTGTAATCAAGATATACAAAAAATAAAATACAAAAAGGAAATATATCACATAGTTGACACAATTGATCATAATATATTTGTTTCAAGAAGAACAAAGGCAAAGTTATTTAAAAAATAAAAAAATCTAACGAGATGGAAGAGAAAGAAAAGGTTCAGTAGCAAGTATAGTTTGGAAATCATTGAATCACCAATTAACTCATTAAAGGCCTAGCAGAAAGTTTAATAAGCTTTTCTTTTTTTTTTAAGGATAAGAGTTAAAGTTCAGCAAAAACATTATTAGAATGACAATTGTTTGCATAGGCACATCAAAATATGGGAGACATGGAAAGGAAAAGCCTTGACCTAAATACAAGGAAACCTTACCCCTGAAGTTTTCTGGCATAAGACCATTTCTAGACTCCAGACATACTAGTTTGTGCAACCCAAGTCATTGTCTGTAGTGCCAATAACCTCCCCCCCCCCACCCCAGTCACTGTTGTTGGTGTCAGGTTTCTGTAGTTAAAGATCCTGGAATCTGTGTATATCCTACATTGAAGTCAGGATGGTGTGAAGCATCCTCTAGTTTCACCTCACAATTAGAGGGCAATGCGAATAGCCCTGCCCTGAAAGCAGGTTGTTGTTGTTGTTGTTATGTCTTCTCAGTGTTAAGGGAAGTCTCTTTTGAGTAGATCGATATCAGAGCAGCGGTAGGGTCTTCCCTGGTAGAGGATTGCTTCCAGGTGATGTTATAGATAACTGTGGTTGTTTCATAGATGGCATCCTGGTTCGGGGTGAATGGACAATACCCGTTCTTCTGAGGCTTGAGCCAGGTCATTATGACAATGTTCAGGGTGTAAGGTCCCACTGCATTATAAGATTTGTGTGTTCCTATCTCTATTATATAAGAACTTGCCTGTATGTATAGTATTTTCCCATTTTAATGTGCCTATGCAAAAGCAGAACAATGCCTCATGGCATTATTGGTGCATATGGGGACCGCTGGAACAAATCCAACAATCCCCATAACTTGATTCTAACATAAGCTCTAAATCTAGGGGCTCTTCTACCAAAATTCCTTATTTAACAGATCATAAAGAGAAGAACAGACAAAACAGTGGGGAAAATAGTCACTGTATAAGAAACTATTCAGTAAGGGTTATAGTTGTTAAGGGAATACATACAAGATATTCAAAAGATGTGTGTGTGTGTGTGTGTGTGTGTGTGTGTGTGTGTGTGTGTGTGTGTGTGTGTGTGTCCCTTTTATGTCTCTGAAATAGTTGGGGGTGTTTTAAAATTCGGTGCATCACTTTGGTCTGTGGTTTGGCTTGTGCAGTCTGATAACCAGCTGGTGATGAACCCATAACAGGAAAAATACTTGAGCCGTGACTTCTCAGAAACTGAGTCTCTTAGCAAGCAAAGGCCCACAATGAAGGAAGAAGAAGGGAAGGAGGCCTCTGAGAATAGATCAATAGTAACAGAGTATTGAGATCTTCTTAGGCTGACAGTCTATCATATCACTTAGGATATGGTTTGGCAGCTGGTTTTGTGTGGGGATAATTATCTGCTTCTTGAGGAGCCAAGAATTGAAGGTAAAAAGGGTTAAATGTGGTATATTGGTGGTTGGGAGTGAGGCAGTGAAGGACTACACATGAACTTGTACAACAGTAGGCAAGGGTAGAATATTAGTGTGGATATTCTGCATCTGCAAAACATATATTAATCATAGAAAATTCTATAGATCAATATCATACCAAGTGCAGTTTTGAAAATGGAGAACAATAAAAAAGAAAGTTGCTGGTGATTGCTCCAGTCCAACCCTCTTTAGAGTCCTTCCCAGCATCCACCTTTCTAGTGGTCTGGGCCAGCACCCAGGCATGCCCCTGGAGTCCGGGAGGAAGGGGGGAGATGACTGGGAGCTTGATATTAAGTACATTTGCTTCAAGCACCCCAAAGCTAGGGAGAGGGCCTTTGTCCTGGGGTCTCCCTACACCCCCTGCCGGCCTGCCAGAACTAGCCTCCAGAACAAAAAAGGATTCCGTGTACAACTGGAAGCTAGAAATCTGCCCACCCCCGCCCTAATCTCTTCCCCCCATGTGCTGGGTGGAGGTGGGGGATAGTAGTCCTGGGGTCCCCTCTAGAGTCCTCTTGGGCACCCACCTTTCTGGGCCAGCATCTAGGCATGCCCCTAGAGTCCGGGAGGAAGGGGGAAGATGGCTGGGAGCCTCCTGGTCTCCCAGCATCCCCAAGCTAGGGAGAGGACCTTTGTCCTGGGGTCTCCCCACATCCCATGCCGACCAGCCAGAGCTAGCCTCCAGAACAAAAAAGGATTCGGTGTAGAACCGGAAGCTAGAAATCCACCCCCCTCCCTAATCTTTTCCCCTCATGTGCTGGGTGGGGGCGGGGGATAGTAGTTCTGGGGTCCCCTCTCCCCAGCACCCACCTTTCTGGTGGCCTGGGCCAGCACACAGGCACGCCCCTGGAGTCCAGGAGGAAGGCAAGAGATGGCTGGGAGCCTCCCTAGCCTCCCAGCACACCCAAGCTAGGGAGAGGTCCTTTGGCCTGGGGTCTCCCCACACCCCATGCTGGACGGCCAGAGATAGCCTCCAGAACCTCCATCTCTAAATTTTAAAGGAATTGCCTTACCCTTTTCCATAGAGACGGGAACATTTACATCCCACCAATAGCATCCTAATTTTCTTGCTTTCCACATCCTCACCAACATTTGTTTCCAATATTATGAAGTGAGAACTCATCGAGGTTTGGATTTACACTTCCCTAACAATAAGTAATTTTGAGCACATTTCTTTTTTTTTTTTTTTTTTTTTTTTTGGTTTTTGGGCCACACCCGGTAACGCTCAGGGGTTACTCCTGGCTATGTGCTCAGAAGTTGCTCCTGGCTTGGGGGACCATATGGGACACCGGGGGATCGAACCGCGGTCCGTCCAAGGCTAGCTCAGGCAAGGCAGGCACCTTATCTTTAGCTGAGCACATTTCTTAATTTGCCTGGGGGCCTGTATTTTTTCTTTGGAAAAGTGTTTATTCCGGTCATTTGCCCATTTTTGAGGGGGTTGCTTGTTGTTTTATTGTGGAGGCTGTGGAAGTTCTCTCTATATTTTAAATATTAAGTCCTTGTCAGAATTGTAAATATATCTTCTCCCAGTTGCTATCTTTTCTTGTTTATTTTTTATGGTTGTTTCTTTTGCTGTGTAAAAGCTTTTTAATTCACTGTTCTCTGGGAACTCATTCTTTGTGAAAACAGAGTACTGTTGGATTTTGTGAACATTTGATCTAGAAACTTTGCATGCATTGCACTTAGACACCATCTTGCAGGCAGGTCTTTAACTTCTCAGCAAGAAATTGTAGTTATATTTGTGTCTTACTTTGACTGAACCTCTGTCTTTTATTGAAGTTGGTTCAGGATATGGGAGTGAAACTTCAGAGAAATTAAATCCCTTATTGCTGAATTCTTCCTTGAAAACATGTCTCTTCAAACAGCTTTTCATGGGCCCGGAGAGATAGCACAGCGGTGTTTGCCTTGCAAGCAGCCGATCCAGGACCAAAGGTGGTTGGTTCGAATCCCGGTGTCCCATATGGTCCCCCGTGCCTGCCAGGAGCTATTTCTGAGCAGACAGCCAGGAGTAACCCCTGAGCACCGCCGGGTGTGCCCCCCCCCAAAAAAAAAGAGCTTTTCGAGAATAAAAAAATAAAAATAAATAAAAAGCAACACAAACTAGAAATATTCATCTCTGATCCCTAACCTAGTCAACGTTAAAAGGAAGTCCCTGGAAAGCACCGAGGCCCAGGAGGGTGGAGGTAAGGTTGAGCTATTTTTAGGTCATGATGTCCCCTCCCAGCGACTATTGGCGTCAGTGGGTAAAGGAGGACCAGCCTATTGGAACATGTGCTGCAGCCCACATTCCAGGAGCTGCTGGCTGCCTAACAGTTGTTTTCTGTCCAGATGAATGGTGGGTCTGTCTAGGGACTCACTGCAAAAGACCTTACTGTATTTACAAAGGAATCCTGGCTCAGGGACTAAAGAGCTTTCATTCCCAGGCCTGCCTGAGTCTCTTCCACCTCATACTCTCCTCATCCTCGTCACCTTCATCCCACCATAACATTTCACCTTGGCAAGGATGAAGAGGGGAGAATGTGTGAATTCCTCAACAGGAAGCAAAAACAACTGCAACTCACACTTCACAAGGTATAGCCCAGACATAAGTCAAAAACCTTCAACAGCTTCTGAACAAGCAGGCACCCAAACGTCTCCTTGTACACAGGTGATATATTACTTTTTTAAATTAAAAGACAGTGTCATCAAGGGGCCAGAGTAATAGTGCAGAGGTTTTCCTTGCATATGGCTGACCTAGGATGGGTTCGATCCCAGGCAACCTATATGGTCCTCCATGCCAGGACTGATTTGTGAGCACATAGCCATGAGTAACCTCTGAGCATCACAGAGTTTGGCCCAAAAAGCAAAAAAATCATAATAATAAAAATAAATAAATAAAAGACAGCATCATGGGGCCAGGGAGAATAGTTCAAAGGACTAGAAGCATGTTTCATAAACAGAAGCCCTAGATTCTCTTCCACAGTCCCTGGCAGACCAGCAGCTGTGGTTCCCCACTCAAAAAATAAAAAAATAAGATTAGTTTTGTGTGATGTATTTCAAGATTTATTTAAAATACTGAAATAGGATGATTTGTTCAGTTTGCTTCGTGTGTGTATGCTGTGGTGTGGTTTGGGGGCCACACTCAGTGATACCCACAACTTACTCCTGGCTTTGTGCTCAGGGATCACTCCTGCAAAGGGTTGAGGGGTTAGGGAACAATATAGGGGAGTAGGGGTCAAACGCTGGTTGGCTGCATGAAAGACAAGTGCCCTACCCACTGTATTTCTCCAGCCCACAGTGATTCATGTGAACAAAATAAATTCTAAATCAGGTTACCTAATTTGGAATTTGAGAGTCCATTTATTTCCCTGACTAAAACACGACCTGACACAAGCCCAGTGCCTACTAGCAGGGGCCTGAGAATGAAGACATTAACTGGCCCCTCTTAAGGAACAGGAAATTCAGACATCCAGGAGATGTCTGTTTGTTTCTTGGTGCTCCAATGGAAGAATTTCACCTTCTATGGAAGGGTATGGAGGTATAGGTATAGTTATAGGTATAGGTATAGGTATAGGTATAGGGCACTTAAACTTTTCTCAAGAGTGCCAATTATTTTCCCAAAGTACTAATTTACATTTCTCTAGTAGTGCTTTGTTTCATAACCATGTTGTTGACTGAATTATTAATGTCTGCTAGCCTGGTGGTATA
The DNA here is from genome assembly GCF_024139225.1 of Suncus etruscus. Classification (NCBI taxonomy): domain Eukaryota; kingdom Metazoa; phylum Chordata; class Mammalia; order Eulipotyphla; family Soricidae; genus Suncus; species Suncus etruscus. The sequence goes on along the minus strand of NC_064848.1, from coordinate 145,074,332 downwards.
AAATAATATCTCCTTGATTCTTTTGCTTGGTTTGGTTTGAGGACCACACCTGGTGCTGCTCAGGAATTATTCCCTGCAGTTCTCAGGGGTGAAACCCAGGGCCCTACATGCCAAGCATGTACTTTAGCCCTTAAAGCCTTCTCCCAGCACTCCTCTTTGTTTCAGTTTACATGCCCTGATTACTAAAGAACTTTTTTTTTTCTTCACTTTTTCTCATCCTATGTGCTTCCCTTTCTTCTAGTGTCCCTGTCCTTATAACTTCTGTATTTGTAGCTTGGAAAAATTATTTATATTTTCTGAAAAATAACTGTTCTTGGAACCAGGTGTTTTAAATGTCTTTGCTCTGGTGTTTTTCTTCTCACTCTTTCTAGGGTTTTCTAGAAGTATTTTTCTTATTTTTGGTTGGTTGGTTGGTTGGTTTTGTTTTTGTTTGGGGGCCACATCCAGCTATGCTCAGGGATTATTCCTGGCTCTACACTCAGGAATTACTCCTAGTAAAGTGGGGGGACCATATGAAGATGTTGGAGATTGAACCCAGGTTAGCCTATACAAGGCAAACACTTTATCCTTTGTACTATAACTCCAGCTCAAGTTTTCTAGAATTTTTTAATAAATACAATAAAATTGTCCAGCTTTTCCTCATAGTTTTTATTTTTGTTTATTTTTGTTTGGGGGCTACGCTTAGCTATACTAAGGGCTTACTCCTAGCTCTATGCACAGCGTTCACTTTTGACAGTGCTTGGGAACCATACCTGTAAATGCAGATTATCTTTCCAGCCCAAAGCCCAGCTTTGTCTCAAAAAATTCTTCCCTAGCCTAAGGTCATAGGGAACAAATGTTTTTTCTAAGAGATTTAAGATTCGGCTGTTTCTCTTGATCCTCAATTAAAAACTTGACTTTTGGGTCCCAGAATGATACAGGACTCAAATATGGTTCACTTGCCTCATGGAATATTCAGTGACTAATCAAATCTTCCCACCCTCTTCTAAAATGACACTTTTGTCATTTTTAAGTTCTCAAATGTTCTGAGGTTTGACGCTAACTTGCTGTTTTTAGTTCCATTAGCCTTTTTGTCTTTCCCTAAAAAGTACCTCCCTGTCTTTAACATCATTGCTTTATAATGAGGCTGGATACTCAACAGAACAAACATTTCCACTTTGTCCATTTTCCTCCAAGGCTCACCAACTATTCTTGGATGTCTGCCTTTCCACATAATATTAGAATCTGCTGGCAAACTTCTATGAAAAATCTTGTAGGTATTTTTGTTGGAAAGGTTTTCTATCTAAAGCTCAGATTTGGGGGGCGGCTAAAGCCCATAATTTTCTTATATTTTTCTTGCTATTATAAATAATAGCCTTATCTAATATTTTTCAAATATTACTGATACATAGAAGTGCAATTAATTTATTTCTATTGGTTTTATAGTTGACAGTTTTGCTAAGCTTTTATTAACTACATAAAACTGTCTTTAATACAATCATGTCTTCAATGTATAGCAGCAGTTTTATTTCTTTCTTTCTAATCCATATACACTACAAAACTTTTATTTCCTTGAAGTAGTGGTTAAGAAGTAGTGAACTCAGGTCCTGTTCTTGTATTCTTAAGAACCTGCCTTTTCTATTTTGATATTAAATACAACATTTGCTTCAAGTTATTTCTCATAGACAATTGCTCTTTATCATGCTCAGTTTCAAAAGCTCCTTTCTAGTCTTGGTTAGTTAAAAACCCTTATCATAAGTTGATGTTGAATTTATCATTTTTCTGCTTTGATTGAGAGAATGCCATGTCTAATTTATCATTGACTCTATAAATGTGGTAAATTATATTAGTCAATTTCAAGTATTGAATTGGTCTGCAATTTCTGGATAAACCCTCATTACAATGGAGTTCTAATTTATTGTCAGTTTTATAGATTATCAACTCAGCAAATAACTCATTTAGAATACTTATTTATATTTATAATCATACACACAATCCACCTAAACTTTCTTTTCTTATCTTGCTCTGATCTGTCTCAGGATTCTTTCAGTCACTTCATAAACTGAGCTGAGGAGAGTTCTCTCTTTTTATTCTCTGTACGAGATATAATGTTTTAATAACTTGCTTCTTAAAGTGTAATGAAGCCTACTTGCAAAGGTAAGCCTGGCATTTTCCTGGAGGAAACTGAATATTACTAATTCAGTTCATTTGGTTCAATGATTCAATTACTATGGAACTGTTTATTTTCTTTTACTAAAACAGTTTCTTTCATTAAATTATATTTTCCATAACTTTTTTCATTCCATTGGTTTATGTTTTATTAGCATAAATTTGTCCATAATAGTCTCACTAACTTTAATCATAACATCTGCCCTTTATATTCATATTTTAACAGTTATCCTTTTCTCTTTGTCAATCTTACCAGATGTTTGCTAATTTTATTAGTTATATCCAAAACCAAATTCTTCATATTAATTCTTTTATTCTACATCTACCCCATTTTGATTTACTATTACATTAATTGCTTTTTAAATCTTTTCCACTTGGCTTCATTCTACTTTGGAAGAGGGACTACTGATATGCTCTTTTTACCAAATTCTGAAATTGGATACTCAATTCCTTAATTTCTTGCCATTATTTTTTACAGAATAAATACTTACCTCAAATACCCTTTTAGTTGCTGTTGAGATTTGTCATGTTTTCATCATCCTTATAATTCCAAGTATTTATTTTATTTTTAATAAAACAACCTAGAGTGCCACTCATTTTTATTATAAAATGAATTATAAAAGTAACCACCAACTTGAAGAAAAAAATAGAATGTTGCTTGTACACCAGAAGACCCCAGCTCTCCTGGTTCACCACTAGCTTACTCAAAACTAACTCATATCTAGACTTTTATTATTATCTTTTTCTCTAAAAAGATTGTTTTGTTTTTATTTCTGAGCCACACTTACTGATTCATAGGAGTTATTTCTGGCTCTGCACTCAGAATTACTCCAGGCAGTACTCAGGGACCATACAGAATGCTTGGGGTTGATTCAGCTACACTTAAGGTAAGTGCCTTATCCACTCTGGCCCAAATCACTGTAAATGCACTTAAAAAGTTGTTGAGTTGTGCCAACACCACTGGTTGAAGAGGCTTTCCTTACTTCATTTAGGATTTCTTGCCCCTTTATCAAAAATTAAATGACTGTATGTCTGAGGATCATTCTCTGAATACTCAAGCCTATTCCACTGATCTGAGGATCTGTCTTTACTCCAATATCATGCTGTTTTGATAACTATTGCTTCATAATACAGTTTAAAATTGGGGAAAGTAATGTCTCCCATATTCTTTTCCCCAAGGATTGCTTTAGCTATTCGTGGGTGTTTATTGTTCCAAATGAATTTCAGAAGTGTTTGATCCACTTCTTTGAAGAATGCCATGGGTATCTTTAGAGGGATCGCATTAATCTGTACAATGCTTTGGAGAGTATTGCCATTTTAATGATGTTAATGCATTTTCCACCACTAATTTTTCAAGTTTCTCTCCAGTCCCCTCCCCACTGCTTCTTTCCTCTCTCTCTCTCTCTCTCTCTCTCTCTCTCTCTCTCTCTCTCTCTCTCTCTCTCTCTCTCTTTCTCTCTCTCTCTCTCTCTCTCCAATGCTTTGGAGAATATTGCCATTTTAATGATGTTAATGCATTTTCCACCACTAATTTCTCAAGTTTCTCTCCAGTCCCCTCCCCACTGCCTCTTTCCTCTCTCTCTCTCTCTCTCTCTCTCTCTCTCTCTCTCTCTCTCTCTCTCTCTCTCTCTCTCTCTCTCTCCTCTCTCTCTCTTTTGTTTTTCTTTTAAGCATTGTGGTTTGCAATACTGTTATTAAAAGAATACAATGCATTTCACTTTACCTCACTTCAGCACCAAGGTCTTGTCCAGAGTGATCATTTCCAAGTATTGTTGCTGCTCCTTCTGTCTTAACTTCACTACCTTGCTTATTTCTTTGTCTTTGGATCTTACTCTCATTCTATGTTTTAAAAGAAAACATTTTAACTGCTAAATATCCAATTTGGGATACTATAGTTTATTTTTGTCAACGGATTTTTATTTTTATTTTCTGGCTTATTTCTTAACATGTTCTCCAGAGTAATATTGTTTTTGTCTTGTTTTGTTTTGCTTTAATTTTCCACGAGTTTCAATTAAACAAATGCCACAAACAGCTTATGGAGTTCAAGCTATAGGCCAATGGATTTCCATCTCATGAAAAGGAGGCAAGATGGGAGGGAGCAGTGCAAAGGACCATAATTTTTTATTATTGAGTTTCAGTCAATATATACATCCCTTCAGTGCACATTTCCTGTCCTCAGTGTCCCCATTTTTCCTCCCACTCTCTCACTTACCGAACTCTGGACAGACAGTTCACTTCTTTCTCTCTTTCTCTCTTCCCCTCTCTCTCTTCCCCTCTCTCTCTTTCTTTCTCTCTCTCCTCTCTATTTCCCCCTTCTCTTTTTCTTTGTTTCCCCTTTTGACACTGTTGTTTACACTATTGTTTATGAAAGAGTACTATGTCTATTCCCCTTTCAGCACCTTGTTTTAGTCCAGAGTGATCAGTTGCAACTATTATTGTCATAGTGGACCCTTCTCTACCCTAACTACAATCCCAGATCTTTGTCACAAGCTTCTTGTGTGAGAATATTGAGTGAGATTATTCTTTGTCTCTCTCTCTGCCTCTGACTCTTTTCAGTCAGCATAATAATCATCATATCCATCCATATCTAAACAAGTTTCATGACTTCATTTTTCCTAACAGCTCCATAGTATTCTGTGTTATAGATGTAAAGCAAAATTTTTATTTTTTAAAGCAGATCATTAAATGTGCTTATTCTTAAACCAGGGTTTATTCACAGACCAGTGGGAGAAAACAATCCCCAGATTCCCTGGGGAGAAATCTCTGACAGATATAACACAGGCCGAGATTGTATTTTCATAGTGTTTACAAGAAACAGATCATCACCTTCAAGCCATAGAACCAGGCTGAATGCTGTATAGTTGGACCCCCTCCTCACTACCCACTTTTTTATTATCCCTTTTGGACCTTTGTAAATCCTGGTGATCACCCTGACAATCAGATGGTTTAAGAAAGATAAGAAGTCCTCCATCTTCTCAGGCTGCTAGCACCTGAATAAACCTGTTTTTCTTGTACCGACCCTTGTCCCCTGAGTATTAGTTTTTGAGAAACAAATAACCAGATCTTGGACATGGTAACAAAAATAAAAGAATTGAGGGAAAGCAAAGGTCTTAAAAGCAACTAAAGAGAAAAATAAAATTTATCTATAAAAAATAACCCTTAGACTGCATTTCTTCCCAGAAGCAACAAAGTCAGAAAATAGTGAAATAATATTTTAAAGGTACAAAATAGCTTAGAATCTATAGCCAATAAAAGTTTATTTAAGCAATGACAATGAAACGAATATATTTCAGACTAATAAAAACTGAGAACATTTACAATAGATCTTAACTAAGACTCTCACTAAAGCCAAGAACCAGATAACATGTGGAATTCATCATAAAATAGAAACTTTATGAGAACCAGGAAAAAAAAGATAAAGAAGATACCTTTGAAATACCATCCCAGTCCTCTTCCTGTTTTCCAGGAAAAACAAGATATAATTTTCAAAAAGTTAAAAACATGACTCTTGTGTAAATATAAAAAAAGACACAAGATTTGTCCAGCCAATTTATTAAGGAAATCCACAGAACATGGGTGTTGGTCCAAAGGAAAAGTATAGGTCAATGGTTTATATAATCATTTAAGAAATAAAATGCTGGATAGAATTGCTCAATTCGGTTCAAAATTAGGTACTTCCAACAGTTAACTACAACCTCTAGTTAAATTTCCTACCAGATAAAAATCATTTAAATATCTGCCATACCAAATTCTGTAAGTTATCATGAGACTATAGAATCTGAGTCTTAACTTAATCAGTAATAGAAAGTGAATTCAAGAAAAAGAGAAAACAAATCAATCTATGGACAGATAAACAATGCTTTAATATGACATTTAAAGGACATTCTATCCTCCTTGTACCTGATTCCAAATTTGAGATTTATTTTAATAATAACACAAAACCCAACCTATTGAAATGAACAATATCTATTACCTAATAGAATTAACCATAGCTTTGGTTCCCATTGACCCAATGTAGGAATCTCAGACTCCTTACCAGTGACTGGGAATTGAGACACCCTCCAGGTTCCTTCTTGAATGGAGGCACAGAGTCTGCCATTTTGTGGCAGCCATGATTATCCATATTCAAGCCCAAGAAATCAAAGCTCCCTTAAAGAAACAAAACAAGAGTCAAACATAAACAAAGAGTTTAGGGAGCCCCATGTGAGAGAAAGAAGATTAAATAGTCAGCTAGGCTCCTGATGGTTTTTCACCCACTTCCTTGTTCCAGAACTTCATGAAATTCAAGCTAAAGTTTTGGCCTGTGGTTCTATACTCTTTCAGTATTCTTCTCATGAATTCTTTTGGTACTAAAAAGAATTCAAAAGAGATTTAAATAATAAATAATAAAGATGGCACCATAATTTGAGAATCCAGAGAATCAAGGCAGAGAGTAATGAGAAGGACTGTCCAGTCAGCTCCAGGGTGCAAGAGCTCTTGCTACCTTAAAAGACATCAGTTCTTTCGTGTTTCATATCAACCCAAAATAATAGGACCATACTGTGTAGTCAAGAGCTAGAAAGGTGGGGGCTAGAAAGATATTATTGTGGATAGAATGCTTGTCTTGCATATAACCAAACTGAGTTTAGTCCACAAAACCCCATATGGTCCCCAGAGTCCCACCAGGAGTAATCCGTGGGCACAGAGTCAAGAGTAAACACTGCTAGGTATGCTCCCTCCCAAAACAAAGCTACAGGTAAATAGTTAGGATTTTGGATGACCCAAAAGCTATGCTGAGCCAATTTCATGGGCTCATTTATGCAATACACATGGCAGATCCAGGAAAACAGTAGCACTCAACATTGCTAGCTCCTAACTCTTAGTTAAGACAGCTCCCAGCTGATGTCTCAGCCTCAGACATGTCTTCTATACTTTATGTGGCCTAAGAAAAACCACCAGAAAAATCTCTACAACTCTGTAGCCTGATTTAGTATGTGAAATTTATATGCAATTACAAAATCAAAATGCAACTCAAATGGGTATGTGCCATGTTTCTGGGCTTTACCTCAATAGTTCTCAGGAATTACTCTTGGCTTTGTGTTCAAGGACCACTCCTAGCAGTGCTTCGGGGACTATTCTTGGTTCCTGGGATTGAACGAGGTTGGCTGTGTGCAAGGCAAGCACTGTAACCCCTGTATGATATCTCCATCCCTAGGATTTACTCCTTATATTCAATATTTTTAAATGCCTGCTTTTAAGTCAATACTGACACTATAACATTTCTAGAGAGAGCCAAGGAGAAACAGGAGAAGTTTTCAAAGTAGAAGGGAAGGAAAGACAATAAGAAAATAAAGGTTCTTTGTAGTGAGAAAGGTGAGATGGGAGGTAGACACGATGAGTCCTATAAACAGATTTGTGAAGGCTTGCCCTTGAAACTGGGCATTACAAATTAATAAGAAGTCAAGTTGCAAGTGGGGGAGAGAGAGAAAGTCAAGATGGCATGACTGGATTGGATTATCTGTGACAAACAAGGAGAAACCAGCAATCACCCATTGGTTTGCCCTGTCTAAAGCTTTTATCAAATTACCCTGGTGCACATGAGGGCAGACAAGACACTGGAAACAGGCTTTTATGAAAAAAGCTTTTCAGAATGTGTAAATCAACAAAAGGTCCTAGTTTTCCATTTCAGCACTTTTGTGCAATCACATCAAATAGAAACTCAGCAGGCCCGAGGGCCACTGCTGCTTCTAATTAAGGCCCTAAGGTAAGATTGCTCATTAGGGGGCATCGCCCCAGCAAAACATAAATCCCCCCTTTGTCTTTAGCAGCAGAAGACTGCTCTGGGCTCCATAGGCAGTGTTTGTTCTCAGCTTGCAGTAAAAAGGACAGGCTGCACCTGCCTGCCAGACACCCCACTAGTTAGTGAATGCTAAGGATCATTCTCAGGGATTCTCTTGTTCAAATAACTCCAAGCCTGACTAGCAGATATCAAATAGAGGAGAAATGAAAGGTGACTCCTTTTTCCTCTATATGTGTATTTTTGAATGTCTTCATGGGGGTGGTGGAGGTGACACTTAAGAAGTTACCTGTTACCTTTTCCTTGCCAAAAATGCTACCCCAGAGCTGGAGAAATAGTACAGTTGGTAAGGTAAGATTGACCCTGGTTTAATAACCAGTACTACATATAGTCCTTTCTATTCCTAGACCTAATGTCACTTTGTTCAAGTTGTCCTTGTCTGGCTTGAAATCCCATCCCTGGGACTCAAGAGATAGTACAGGGCTTAAGGCCCTTGCTTTGCAGGCAGCAGACCAAGGTCCAATCTCAGCCACCATATATGGTCCACTGAGCACCGCCAAGAAAAATCCTTGAGCACAGAGCCAGGAGTAAATAAGCTCTGAGCACAATGACACAGGGCTGAGCAACTGTCCCAGGTTCAATCCCAAGCATCCCAAATGGGCCTCTGACCCCTGTTGGGAATGATTCCTGAGTATAGAGCTGGGAGTAACCCCTGACCATTGCTAGGTGTGAAGAAAGAAGAAAGAAAAGAAAGAAAGAGAGGAAAGAAAGAAAGAAAGAAAGAAAGAAAGAAAGAAAGAAAGAAAGAAAGAAAGAAAGAAAGAAAGAAAGAAAGAAAGAAAGAAAGAAAGAAAGAAAGAAAGAAAGAAAGAAAGAAAGAAAGAAAGAAAGAAAGAAAGAAAGAAAGAAAGAAAGAAAGAAAGAAAGAAAGAAAGAGAGGAAAGAAAGAAAGAAAGAAAGAAAGAAAGAAAGAAAGAAAGAAAGAAAGAAAGAAAGAAAGAAAGAAAGAAAGAAAGAAAGAAAGAAAGAAAGAAAGAAAGAAAGAGAAAGAAAGAGAGAGAGAGAAAGAAAGAAAGAAAGAAAGAAAGAAAGAAAGAAAGAAAGAAAGAAAGAAAGAAAGAAAGAAAGAAAGAAAGAAAGAAAGAAAGAAAGAAAGAAAGAAAGGAAGGAAGGAAGGAAGGAAGGAAGGAAGGAAGGAAGGAAAGAAGGAAGGAAGGAAAGAAGGAAGGAAGGAAGGAAGAGGAAGGAAGAAAGAAAGAAAGAGGAAGGAAGGAAGGAAGAAAGAAAGTTAGAAAGAAAGAAAGAAAGAAAGAAAGAAAGAAAGAAAGAAAGAAAGAAAGAAAGAAAGAAAGAAAGAAAGAGAGAGAGAGAGAAAGAAAGAAAAGAAAGAAAAGAAAGAAAGAAAGAAAGAAAGAAGAAAGAAGAAAGAAGAGAAAGAAAGAAAGAAAGAAAGAAAGAAAGAAAGAAAGAAAGAAAGAAAGAAAGAAAGAAAGAAAGAAAGAAAGAAAGAGAAGAAAGAAAGAAAGAACAAAGAAAGAAAGAAAGAAAGAAAGAAAGAAAGAAAGAAAGAAAGAAAGAAAGAAAGAAAGAAAGAAAGAAAGAAAGAAAGAAGAAAGAAAGAAAGAAAGAAAGAAAGAAAGAAAGAAAGGAAGGAAGGAAGGAAGGAAGAAAGAAAGGAAGAAAGAAAGGAAGAAAGAAAGAAAGAAAGAAAGAGGAAGGAAGAAAGAAAGAAAGAAAGAAAGAAAGAAAGAAAGAAAGAAAGAAAGAAAGAAAGAAAGAAAGAAAGAAAGAAAGAAAGAAAGAAAGAAAGAAAGAAAGAAAGAAAGAAAGAAAGAAAGAAAGAAAGAAAGAAAGAAAGAAAGAAAGAAAGAAAGAAAGAAAGAAAGAAAGAAAGAAAGAAAGAAAGAAAGAAAGAAAGAAAGAAAGAAAGAAAGAAAGAAAGAAAGAAAGAAAGAGGAAGTTCTTCGAAGAAAGGAGGGAAGGAAGGAAGGGGAAGAGTAAAGAAAGAAAATGAAAGAGGAGGGAGAAAGATCTAAAAAATCATCTTTAATCACGTTATAAATCACCTTTTTTTGGTTTTTTTTTGGGGGGGGACACACCCATTTGATGCTCAGGGTTTACTCCTGGCTATGCGCTCAGAAATCGCTCCTGGCTTGGGGGGAACATATGGGATGCCAGGGGATTAAATCGTGGTTTGTCCTAGGCTAGTGCTTGCAAAGCAGACACCTTACCTCTAGTGCCATGGCTCCAGCCCCATATAAATCACTTTTATAATGCTACTTAATATCATTTTCTCCTTCTGGTCTTATCCTATACCACTATGCATTCCTTTTCCATATAAGAGAAGCACAGTTATAGCAAAGAAAAGAATGTGAGTGTCCTACAGAATACTATTACAAGTGCAGCTCAGGAAGCCAGGTAATAGCATGAACTTGACCAGAAGGAAGTCAATAGTCAGTAGATGCTGTCAGTTGAGCCCAAGGGATTTACATGGCTGAGGAACTGGGCAGAGACTAGAAGAGACAGAGTCAATCTTGGCAACCAGTCATTAGAGTGCAAAAGAAATGCAAAAAGTGCATTTCCTGGTCTCAAGTAGGGGAATCGTGTAGGAGGTGCGAGGAATAGAGTGGTGGGAGGGGCCCCAAAACCCACACCCTGGAGAAAGCCATAGTTTGTTTTTAATTCTACAGTCCTCCAAAATGAGACTCCGGGAGAAAGAGAACAAGCTACAGAAATTCGTTCTTGGCCTGTGGTAGACAACTAAGCCCCAAACCATGACCTTCAAGTCTGCTTGCAATTGAACAAGCAATTCAAAAACCAAGAAGCACTGGCTCTTGGATGAGGCTCCTTTGGAGGGCTGGAAACATTTGCAGGCAGCCAGCCCTGGTACACTCTGTGCTGGCCTAAATCTACCACACTCAGTCATTAGCTTTGCTAGTTGCTTCAAGGAAAGAATCTCCCTGTCACAGCTGGGATCCTTTCTCAGAAAGGTGGGAAGACATTAGTGCTTGCAGAAGAAAATGATGCTCTTCCCCATCCCACCCCCGAATCCCTAGAGAAACTAAATTGTAATCCAACAATTCAAATGAAGCTAGGGAAGCTCCAGGAAGGGTTAACATTTCCTAGCGTTCACACCACCTTAAAAGTGTGTTAAAACCCTCCTGGCTCCCTTTCCCATCAGTTCTAAACACGCTGGTCTTGGTGGTCGCAAAAGGAGGAATATTAATACTGAAGGTGGCCTCACAGAGCTCGTAGTCTGTCATGGGCTAGTTTCAGACAAGATAAAAACATTTTTTTTAATGTGTTAAAAATAGGGCTGGAGGGGCCAGAACAGTGTCACAAGCAGTGGGGCATTTGCCTTGCATGCGCTAATTTAGGACAGACTGCGATTCAATCCCCTGGCGTCCAATATAATCCCCCAAGCCAGGAGTGATTTCTGAGCACATAGCAGGAGTGACCCCTGAGCCTCACTGGGTGTGGCAAAAAAGCAAAATATAAATAAATAAATAAATAAATAAATAATAAAAATAAAAATAGGGCTGGAGAGATAGTACAGATAAAAGGCCTTGCCTTTCATGCGTCCCCAGTTCAGTCCTTCACACCATGTATAATTCCCTGAGCACTACTAAGCGTGCTCCCTAAGCACAGAGCCAGTGGCAAGCTCTGAACATTTTTGGGGTGTAACAAAAACAGGAGGGGTTATATTAACATTAATGAATACAGGCTGAAGAGAGCACTCAAAGTGCTGAGTTCAGGTTTTGCATGTAGGAAGGCATGGCTTGTCGTCCTAGCACCACATAGCTCCCTAGACACTACCAGTAATGACCCCAAGCACAGAGTCAGAAGTCTTCCTCAAGTGTCATTGGTGTAGCCCCAAAACCAAAACAAAGTAGAACAATGATTAAAATCCTTGGAAAAAAGGCTTTGTCCCTAGCAACTATAGTTCTGCTTTCAAGAAGTAAGTACATGGTGGGGGGTACAAAATAGACCAACAGTTGGAGACCCTGCACTGCTAATGCTGATGCACTACTAGCAGAACTAAGCAAGTGGCATTTTTACCCCAGCCAACTCCTCAAGCAAGGCTTCTGGAATTGCACCCAGGCTCTGATTCCAGATGAAGAGGAGCTAAGAGCATTTCTGCCAAACTTGCAGAGAGAGGAAGCATGGGATTGATTCTGAGCCTTTGAAAATATTTGACAAAACTCCTTTTTTCATCCCTAGCATTCCATCAAGATGCCCATTTCAAAGAAGGGGATGGTGAGAATAAGATTTGTGCTCTGGTGAGATCAGGACTGAGTTGGGGGTAGGTAGCGGAGTTGTGGGCATGGGTGAGAGAAAGGTTAGGAAGGCAGCATGCCTGTCAACTTCAGGGTGTGTCCCATTGGGACAGAACATTCTGGCCTGGACTCTTGAAGCTCTGCCCCAACTCTTCTCACTGAGATTGCCAGGGACTTCTGGAGCATCCTTAGTCGGGGGACATAATTATTACCAGAGAGGGTGTCAAATAGTTTCAGGCTTCAAAGTCAGCCTGTGCTAGAGCTCAGCCATATCCTGTTCTTCCTCTATAACAAAGCTTCACTGCAGAATTTAAGCCAAAGCTGCACAGGGAACATGAGTAGTAAGAAGGGACTGGGGGGGGGGGATATATAATTTTTTTTCTTAAATGGATTGAAAGTCACCACTAGGGAGAGAAAATTTAGGACCAAGTCGTTTATAACTGCATCGTTCTAAGAGCATGAGTTTTGCAAAGCAGCTGGTTCCACCCTAGGGTTCTTCCTGACTGTACTTCCTGTGTGCACAGACCCTGGGCCTCAGTTTCATTGTGTATAAAAGTGGATCATATGATAATACTTAACTCAGTGAACCATGGTGAGCATTCAGGGAAATAACTTGTCAATAATAACTTGTAATAATAACTTGTCTATAATAATAATAACTTGTGCAGTTAGAGGTACATAGTAGCACATTGTTTCAGCTTGGCCATTCTACCCCATCACTGCATAAATCATGTAAACATTGGTCTTTATTTGATCATCTTAGATAATCCATTTTTTAATCATCTTATTTTTGTGCTTAACCATAAGTAGAAAAAGATCATTTGTAGTTGAGAAGAAGTGTTCCTGGAATGACCAAAGCTAGAACAAATCCTCTCTCATCCTCTACCCTATGAAAAATAGGTTTCCATGTCCTCTTATACAGATGAGATCTAAGTCAGGGAACTTTGCCTTATGGGGCCCACCCTCTGCTGAGGACAATGACCTTAATGAATATACTGGCTGGACCACACATTCCAAATTTGGGGTGAATTAAAATTGAGAGCTGAAAGGACTCACCACAAGTTCATTTGAACAAATTCCCATCTTATTTACATTGATTTATAGTTTCGCTCATCTAGACTTTTCCTTAGAAATTGTTTTTAGCCAGAGACCATAAAGGTAGCATCACCCAGCCTGAAATTAGCATCCTGAATCATGAAATTAGCATCCTCCCACCTTGAGATCACTGATCACCATCAGCAGATTATGCTGGATTACAGATTGGTCCCCACTCAGTACTGGAATATCAGCATTTGTCCACCAGCTTCCAGGAAAACACAACCCAAGATTTATGCTCTTATCTTGCAGAGGAGGAATTTTAATACTCTCAGCACCATTGTTTAGACAAGAGAAGAAAGCAGCATTGGCCTTCCTGGCCACCTAAATTTAAAGCTTTCATGGTTATAAAGTCAAGTTCCTTATGTCTTACAGAGGGAACATGCTGCCCATTCTTTTTTCTTTGCATACACTTCAGAAATAGCTAGCTCCAGTCAGGGAACAGGCTGTGTGGCCCTGGTGCACCTCATCTTTCTGTATGCCTGAATCTAGCTATCCTTCCAAGGAGCTAAGTTTGCACTCACTCCAAGTTCTGTTGCTTTGTGAGTGAGAAGCATTCAGTCACAGCCAAGACAAAGTTGAGGGATGCAATACAGGCATGCAAGAGTGGGGAGGAAAGCAAAATTATTTCTCAATGGCAAACAGCATGGATCTCTTCCCTAAAGTTTCTGGCCACACATGGTATTTTTCCTCCAAGAGTAAACTGCAACCAATCTCAGATTATGAATTCTTCATTGGCAGAGGAAACTAGAAGAACTAGCATAAAAGAGAAAAATCCCAAGGCCTGATAAGGGGCGCAAGCAGTAAGGCATCTGCCTTGCATGCACTAGCCTAGGACGGACCACAGTTCAATCCCCCAGCACCCCATGTAGTTCCCCAAGCCAGGAACAATTTCTGAGCACATAGCCAGGAGTAACTCCTAAGCATCACCAGGTGTGGCCCAAAAACAAAAAAAGAGAGAGAGAGGTAGAGAGAGAAATCTCATAGAAAACCACATCCCTTTATGCAAGATCTGCAAGGGAAAGAGAGAAAGAAATATTTCAGCACTATGCAGCCTATTTCAAACTCAGATCCCAATCTCTATAGAAATGTTTAAGTGACAATCCAAACCCAAAACCCAGGTCAATATCAAACCATGACAACTGTCTTTTCTCCTGCTTATCTTAACCCCCAAAATATTAACCATTATTTGCCATAAATCTGCAGATAAGATAACGCATACTGGGGCCAAAGAGATAGTATAGTGGGTAGGGTGCTTGCTTTGCATGTAGCTGACCCAGGTTTGATGTCCAGCATCCTGTATGGTTCCCTGAGCACATCCAGGAGTAATTCCTGAGCATAGAGCCAGGAGTAAGGCTTGAGCACTGCTAGGTGTGGCCCCAAAACAAGCAAATAAACAAAACAAAAACACAGCATTTTTCATTGATGTAACAAGTCATGAGCCCAGTTCTACTGTAAGAGAAGATTAGAGGGAGGACTCCAGGAAAGTCTTCCTATACCCAAAGAATTTACTGAAACTAGGGTGTCAGAGCAATAGTATATATACCACTATATTTATATATGTAGGGTATTTGCCTTGCACTCAGCCAATCCGGGCTTGATCCCTGCCACTCCATATGGTCCTCTAAGTACTGCTTGGAGTGGCCCCAAAACCAAAAGAAAAAGAAAAGGATATGGGTGCTGGGAGACTTGGCAGGCCTCCAGCTGTTTCCCTATTTCCCCCTGGACTCTAGGCCTGGCCTGAGTGTCACCTTGGGTGGCCTGCTGTGGGTTCCAGGTGGTCTTTGATAGGGGTCTCCAGGCTTCCCCCACTCCCTACTCTAGGGAGGAGGAGCAGAGGGAGGGGCTGGGCAGACAGCTGGCTTCTGGTGCCTTGATCCTGGAGGCCAGCTCTTCCCAGGTATGGGGTTAGGGGACACCCCAGGCCGGAGGCAATCTCCCTAGCTTGGGGGGTGCTGGGAGGCTTGGCAGGCCTCCAGCCATTCCTCTATTTTTCCCTGGACTCTAGGCCTGGTCTGAGTGCCACTTCAGGTGCCTGCCAGGTGGCATTATTCCTTGTTTGTATGGGCACATTAAAATGGAAAATACTATACATACAAATGAGTTCTTATCTAATAGAGATGGAAACACAGAAATCTTGTGGTGCAATGGAGCCTTACACCCTGAACATTGACATGATGACCTGACACAGGCCTCAGAGGTTTGGGCATTTTCCAGTCATCTCTGAACCAGGGAAGCCATCTACGAAACATCCAAAGTTGTCTATGACATCACCTGGAAGCAGATCTACCAGGGAAGACCCTACTGCTGCTCTGACATCCATTTACTCAAAAGAGTCTTCCCTTAATACTGAGAAGATTTAAACAACAACGATCTGCGTACTGGATAGGGCTTTCTGCATTGCACTTTAATTGTGAGTTGAAATTAGACGCGGCTCCGCACCGTCCTGACTTCAATGTAGGATATACAGATTCCAGGACCTTCAATACAGAAACACGATACCAACAACAGAGACTGTGAAAAATATAACTGTATGGGCACTACAGACAATGACAGGGATTGGACAAACTAGTTTGCCTGGAGCCTAGAAATGGTCTTATGTTGGGAAACTTCAGGAGTAGGGTCTCCTTGTACTTAGGCCAAAGTTTTTCCTTTCCGGGCTTCACCATCTCCCCACACCAACATTAGGACTAATTAATTTATATTAAGACAACAAGGGAGGGGCTCGGAGAGATAGCACAGCGGTGTTTGCCTTGCAAGCAGCCGATCCAGGACCAAAGGTGGTTGGTTCGAATCCCGGTGTCCCATATGGTCCCCCGTGCCTGCCAGTAGCTATTTCTGAGCAGACATCCAGGAGTAACTCCTGAGCACCGCCGGGTGTGGCCCAAAAACAAAAAAAACAAAACAAAACAAAACAAAACAAAAAAACCAAAGTTTTTCCTTTCCATGACCCCCATACTTTGGTGGCCCATGCAAACGATAATTGCCACTCTTAACATTGTTTTTACAGTGCTCCTTTGACTCTAAACCTTAAAAAAAAACACTAGTAAAAATATCTGGAACTGCAAAATAAAAATGGTTTACATTAGTGTTAACATATATGCTTTTAGTTACACTAGCATTCTGGGGGATAAAGGAAGGAGATAAGGAATATATGCTTGGGAACAGGGATGAAGGGAGGACAACACTGGTGATGGAAAGGCCCTCATTTATTGTCACTGTGAACCTTAAATATCACCGTGTAAGATTTGTAATTCACTTTGGCCACAATAAAAATAAAAAAAAAACTCAAAAAAGAAGAAAGCCTCCTTATATTAAAGGAGTAAAATATATATATATATATGACATCTCTGCACTCAGCTCCAGGTCCTGAGTTCTTGGTAGATTATCCCAGGAGTGGGGAAGAATCATAGAGGTTCCAAGATAAAGTCAATATCTGGAGAGAAAAGAAAATATTCAAGTATTGTGATTGAGGACACCAGAAACCACTGCATCAGAATTGTGATCTTTTCTTCAGATGTCCAACAGCTAGTTCCAGAATTTCAGTGGCTTTTATCCTGACTTTCTCTTGGGGTGCTGCAGCTGACTTACTGGATCCTCTCTATTAGATGGTATATGCTGTCTATGTAGATGCCACACTGCAGCAGCCTTTCCCAACCATTCTCAATGTACTATTGTAGGTAGGACACATTAAGATCAGCCTCTGAGAGTTAAGGAACTCTCATTCACTGCTGGTGGGAATGCCATCTAGTCCAGCCTTTACAGAAAACAATATGGAGATTCCTCAAAAAAACTGGAAATTGAGCTCCCATATAATCCAGCTATACCACTCCTAGGGATATGCCCTAAGAACATACAAACACAATACAAAAATGCCTCTGTACACCTCTATTCATTGCAGTGCTATTTAAAATGGCCAGAATCTAGAAACAACCCAGATGCTCAACAACATATGAGTGGCTAAAAAAATTGTGGTACATATACACAATGGAATACTATGCAGCTGTCAGTAGAGATGAAGTCATAAAATTTTCCTATACATGGATGGACCATAGAAACTATTATGCTGAATGAAATGAGTCAGAAGGAGAGAGATAGATGTAGAATAGTCTCACTCATCTATGGGATTTAAGAAAAATAAAAGAAATTATTGTAATATTACCCAGAGACAATAGAGATGAGGGCTGGAAGGACTAGCTCACAACATGATGCTCACCACAAAGAGTGATGAGTGCAGTTAGAGAAAACTACACTGTCAACTATAATGGCAATGGTAGTGAGTGAGAGAAATTGAATGCCTGTTTCGAAGACAGGCGGGGGTGGGGGAGGAGAGAGATGGGGCGCATTGGTGGTGGGAATATTGAACTAGTGAAGGCAGGTGTTCATTTTTATGACTGAAACCCATATATATATATATATATTATTATTAAAAAAAAAAGATCAGCCTTGAAATGGACTTCCTCTTCCTTGCAGTGCAGCACTTTGTTGCATACTTGAGCCATACACAAAGCTTTCCCTCTCTGCATGCTCAACAGAGAAGCCTGGGAAAGAAGAGAGAGAACTAAATGGAACTTATCATTCACACAGAAGAGAAGAACAGGAAGTCAGATACCCCAGCCTCAGCCATGCCCAATCTCAATGAGTCTGGAAAAACATCAACACTCATGAGAGTCCCAGCAGAGACATTAGTGAGTGAAGGAGACAACTTCACTGCCAGCCACCCCTCATTCTTCTGACTCTCCAAGACCCTTCCATGTCTTGGTGATTTCTTCCCGAACTGACCTATGTGGAGCAGCCCTTCACTCAGCCTCTCAAGAACTACTCACAATGGAATACTATGCAGCCATCAGGAAAAATGAAGTCATGAAATTTTCTTATACATGGATGGACATGGAAACTATTATGCTGAGTGAAATAAGTCAGAGGGAGAGACACAGACACAGAATAGTCTCACTCATTTGTGGGATTTAAGAAAAATAAAAGATACTATTGTATTAATACCCAGAGACAATAGAGATGAGGGCTAGAAGGACTGGCTCGACATGAAATGCAGCACAAAGAGTGGTGAGTGCAGTTAAAGAAATAACTACACTGACAACTATCATGACAATAGTAGTGAGAGAGAGCAATAGAATGCCCGTCTGGAATACAGGTAGGGGGTGGGGGAGGAAGGAGATGAGAGACATTGGTGGTGGGAAGGTGGCACTGGTGAAGGGGGGGTTCTTTTCTATAACTAAAATCCAATTACAAACATGTTTGTAATCGTGGTATTTAAATAGATATTATTATGGATAAAAATAAATTTTAAACAGAAAAAGAAGAAATTGGTTGTAGATTCTGCTCTTGATCTAATGTGTGGGGTAGAATTATATAGACCTAACTTATTCTAAAGAGATCATCACATCACAGTTGTGTTTCTTAAGGATCTGGGCATGTTTAAAAGAAAAGATAATCATGCTAAGACATAATGGCAGAACATTAGGCAATGGGAAATTTGGTGACAACAAAGACAATCCCATTCCCAACTCAGCCCCACTTACTAGGCTGCCTAACAGGATAAGTTTCTACTGTTCTCTGTTCAATGTGGCCAGCCTTGGATAACAGCCTCAGAAGCCACACCTCATCCAAATGTGGTGATGAGAGAGCAAAGTTACCAACTGATTATATTCAAGAACAAAGCAAACAGTTTCTTTGAACAGGTTCAGAGCCATTATCTCCTAGGGATACATATTATAGTGTGTGCTAACTTCATCTTTTCCTTCTGTCCTTAAAACCTTGAAGAGTTTTGTTTCTCTTGCTGGAATAAGAGGAACTGAGGAAAGAAATGTGTTGTAGCAAGAACCTATGTAAATTTCTCTCTCTTTTCTTTGTTGTCTGTACTTCTCCAAAGCATTGGGACTGGTTTTGGCTTATTGGAAACCTGTGAGATGAGAAAAAATATTAGGGGGTGCAGCTTCCACTTGGACAGAGTGATCACAGCACAGTGCTCTGCGTCCCACTTCCAGAACTGGGGACAGACCCTGGTAAGAATGACCAGATCAAACATGGCGCACCTCTTTACACATGAACTTCAGATGAACCAAATTATTTGCTCAAATAAAAGAATATCCTGAGCCATGTTTTGGGCATGCCCACACTGAAATATTATTCTTTTATTCCTGAAACTTCCATTGCCCCAAACATTCCACATGTTTACGTACTTTACCTGTCTATCCAATTATTCCACCTCCCACTCCCCTGTTTATCTTGTGCACCCTCCCCTACAGTGGCGTCTAGCCACCTCACAATGCTAGAATGGTCACCAGACGTGCAAATGAGTTTCCTGGCTATCAATAAGCATGTATAGAGCTACCACTGGCCCCAGGAATCTACAGGATGAAAGGATCTGTACCTAGCACCGAACAGCATCAAAGATGCATCTCTCTGAAGGAAGCCTTGCCTCTGGTTACCTCTCTCTGAGTTTCTGGCTCTGTTCTTACCAAAATAGTGAAACATCAGTGAGTATGTTCTCTGCTTTCAGAAAAAAATCAGGCACCTTTTTCTTTCCTTTTTGAGCACAGGTCTATCCATAGGTTTTTCATTTAAGTAGAGAACCCAGAATCCTGGCTCTCTCACCGTCCTGCCTTACTTCCAATTTCCCCTAAGGCAACCATCAATACTAAGCAGCCATGCAGCACTGCAGAAGAAATGAGGACTAAAATGAAAGAACTCTCACAGGCTGGGAGAAAATATTCACTCACTTACTGCACATTTGGCAAAAGACTAATAGCTAAGATGCATAAAACGTGCATACATACAGAATCAAACAACAAATAACCCCATCAGAACATGGGGAGAACTAAACAGACACTTCCTCAAAGAAGACATACTGACAGCAAATAAATATGTGAATAAGTGTTCTTTATCCCTTATCATCAATGCAAATCAAAACAACAATGAGGGGCCAGCGAAATAGCACAGATATAGGGTGTTTGTCTTGCACGCAGCCAATCCAGGATACACAATGGTTCAAATTCTGGCATCCCATATGGTCCCCCGTGCCTGCCAGGAGTAATTTCTGAGCACAGAGCTACAAGTAACCCCTGAGCACCGCCAGTGTGACCCAAAAAGAAACATGATCAATAGAACTGGGAACTGAGGAGATTAGGGACAACTGGAGGAAGCATGTCCACAGAATGGCAGTGAAGAGGTCTTGGAACAAGGGTGGAAATAAAAAGAAATATGGGTGGAGGGATTAGTATAGAAGTTCTGCAACTAGAATAAAACAAAAATGATTAGAAACAATCAGTAATGGTGGGATTCCAGAATAAAGGAACCCTCATTGTCTGTTGAGAGAAATGTTGTCTGATGCAATCTCCTTAGAAAAAAGTATGGAATATTGTCAAAATTAAGAATTGAAATTCCTTGGGGCCAGGAAGGTGGCGCTACAGGTTAGGTGTCTGCCTTGCAAGCGGATGGACCGCGGTTCGATCCCCCGGTGTCCCATATGGTCCTCCCAAGCCAGGGGTGATTTCTGAGCACATAGCCAGGAGTAACCCCTGAGCGTCAAACGGGTGTGGCCCAAAAACCAAAAAAAAAAAAAAAAAGAATTGAAATTCCTTATAATTCATAATTCTCCTTCTTCGAATCTATCCCAGATACCTCAAAAATGATATTTTGAAAATAGATTTGCATTCTTATGTTCATTCACAATATCCAAGTTTTGTAAGCAACCCAGGTGATGACCATGAACAGATGAATGGATAAAAAAAGTGTATATACACACAATGGACTACTGCACAGATATAGAAAAAAATGAAATCATGACATTTGCTATTATGTGGATGAAACAAAAGGGTATCCTGCTGAGTAAAATTTGTCAGAGGAAATGGGACAAATATAGAATGATCTTCCTCAGATAGGTGGAATATAGTGAAACATATTAAACAGTCAATGGTATCAGACCTTGAGAGTCATCCACTAGAACTGAGTTTTCCAAAGGGTGGGGAAGAAACTTGAGATATTTGTGGAAGGATGATAACACTGAAAGTAGGTGTCGAGTTGAAATATTGTATAGCTAAAACTCTATTATTAACAGTGTTTTAAATCATGATGATGGAATAAAATGGAAGGGTATAAAAATATATGTGTAAATAAAATACTAAAAATTAAAATAATACTAATTAGTATCCCTGATAGTCACAGTATCCCTGATAGCCATTTGCCCACAGTTAGGTGAAAAGCAATCATATGACTTCTAATAACATGCAAGTCAGACAAGGGCATTAGTCCTTCACCTCATTCTGGGCAATTTCACCAAGAGGGAAATATTAACCCAATATTACCCATTCTCTCTGGCACCTGTTTTAACTGTTTTTTCCTGTTTTAATTGCTCTTTTACACCATTACATTCAATTTGGCTAATTGAATTAATTAAATAGTAAATACATTAAAATATCACTCAGGGCCAGAATGATAGCAAAGTGGTAGATTGTTTGCCTTGCACGTGGCCGACCCAGGACAGACCTGGGTTCAATTCCCGGAATCCCATATGGTCCCCCAAGCAAGGAGTGATTTCTGAGTGCATAGCCAGGAGGAACCCTTGAGCATCACTGGGTGTGGCCCAAAACCCAAAAAAAATTAAAAACTAAATAAAAAATAAAATAAAATATCAGTCCATCTTTTCTTTGTTTTAATTAATTCTCCCAGGATATCTAGTTAATCCATGTCTTGGTTTCCTCTCACTCCATCTCTCCCATTTTTATTCTGCCTGAAGTAAAATCATAACATAGAAATAAAATGCATATGTAAAATCCTTGCCATTAAGGTTTTCTGAGAGTTTTTTGTTTTAACTCTCCTCTCTTGAACAATTTGTTTTAAAAATAGACATTAGGCCAAATAATACAGGTGTAAGATGCTTACTTACCTTGCATGTGACCAACCTTGGTTTGAATCCCTGGTACCACATATGGTCCCTGAGCATCACCAGAAGTAAATCCTGAGTACAGCAAGATGTGACACCCCAGTTAAAAAACCACTCAGAAGACCTTAGTCTCTCCCCCAAAGACAAAATGGATGAAATCTTTCAAAAATTAAAACAAGAAGTAGATGAGAGAGGGTTGTGGATAAAAAAAAACAGTTCAGTGGCTAAAGTACTTGCCTTGCAAAAGTAGGCCATGATTTCAATCCTCTGAGCCACGATATATACCAGCTCTAGTCTGCTGCTCTAATGTCTGTGATCATCAGTGCCACAGATGATTTTCAGCCACCCTAAGCCAGGTAAGTTACATATATGTGAGCACTATGGCCAGGAATTGAGAGCCCTTCCCAAGAATACATACATGACATTGTAGAGACCTGTGAGGAGTACCACCATAAGGAACATTCCAGAATAGGTATGAGCACCCAGTAAGAAGAAATGTAATCACCATAGACTACTGGAGCTCCACAGTCAGGAATAAAATGGATCCTGCTGTGATCATTACAACATCAATAGAGGAAAGGATAGGAATAAGAAGCAATCAACAGAGTTTAGTGGTTGAGACTGCTCCTTTGTATTCCATGTATAACTTTTCCAATGACCAGCATTTTATGCACTCTAATAAATGTTCTCTCATGCCTCTTGGCACTGCAAGTGGCTGTTTGGGGAGCTTTTCTCTTCCAACTATGAGGATCTCAAGAATCAGCATTCCAGAGAAGTGGTTTATGACAGTAAGAAAAATGCTTCCTGGAAGCATCTCTCTCTGCTACTTTGTCACATGAAAAAACCACACCAAAATTGAGTCTGAAGAACCAGGTCAGGAGCCCCAGAGAGCCTCATATCTGTGCATCCATAAGTGTGGATGACAAAGCAATGAAATGAACTAGAAGTCCATGCAAGTCACTCTCTAACCTGTTCCTCTAGCCTCAGCTTACTGAAAGTTTACATTCTTCCCCTCCCCAAAAATCTGTGTTCTCATATTTCTTCTCAGAAATCTTCCTTATTTGCATGTATAGTGAAGCACATGTCATACATTTAGTATGGTTCCTATGAAGAAAAAATGGGCCAATGGGTCCCAGGAATGAGATTGCTTATTCATTCATCCCCAGTCATTTATCCCACATATCTCCCTGACCAAGAACAGCACATGATACTGGACACATAAAGGTGAATGAGATCCTTTCTGCACCAGCCAATGCATGAGACAAATCTATTGCTACACACAGTTCTGTGCCTTATTAACCTGAAAGAGCTGTCTATTGTGGTGGTTCTCAACCAAGGGCAGTTCTGTCCATCTCCACCTCTCCAGGAACATTGGTGGTAATATTAGACACATTTTTGGTGGGGTGAGGCATATACTTGGGTCTATACACCTGACACCTGGCGGGGAGGGAGTTAAGATTACTGCTAAACAACTGACACTGTATTGTTTGGTACACAGCAAGAAATTCTCCAGCCCAAAATGTAAGCTTGAGAAAAGCTGGTCTGGTGGGATGGAAACTATATCAGTTGAGTCTGCTTGGAACAGAAATAAGGGTCAACTTTCTTTCTTTTTTTTTTTTTTTTTTTTTTTTTTTTGGTTTTTGGGTCACACCCGGCAGCGCTCAGGGGTTACTCCTGGCTCTATACTCAGAAATCTCTCCTAGCAGGCTCGGGGGACCATAAGGGATGCAGGGATTTGAACCACTGTCCTTCTGCATGCAAGGCAAACACCCTACCTCCATGCTATCTCTCCAGCCCCATGGGTCAACTTCTTTTCCTGGTTCTGCTATAGACTTGTTCTTATCCCCAAATAAGTGATGTTACTTCTGGAAGCTTAAGGTTGCTCCTCTGTGGCATAGAGCTGTAATTTTTATTTCCAGATGCTTCCTAATAGGGAATCAATAGACGGGTTGGGCCCTGTTTGTGCTTTTCCTGAACGCAGCTCTTTTACAAGAATGCACTGGCCCAAGACAGTCAACTTCATTTCAGGACAAGGAGATAAGCAGGTTTCCTGTGCTGAGTCTAAATCTAAATCAGGGGGACAGGGATGGTGGAAGGAGTGTGATCTCTGCACAATTTGGATACCTATATCTCTGGAATTAAAATTTTCTTTTTGATCTTCATATGTTGGGACAAGAGGAGTGAGGATAAGGAGGTGGACAGTTACTCAGATGTTCTGCTCCTGTAATGGAATCCAAGACACAAACTACAATCCTCTCTATGCAAGGCTTTGAGAAATCTGAGAGCACAGGACAAACTCAACTCAGGACAGACTCTATGATCAACATTGTTGGACTGGGTCAGGAGAGGCCAGTGTCTGCCTGTATGTTTGTCTTTCTCAAAATTTAGGAATTAGAGAAAGTGTCTTTCAGGACCCCTGGCCTGCAGGACAAGAACTTTGGTGTACATGAAAATCAAGGCAGACTCTGGGAGGAGAGTTCCTGTCTGTTCCCACACACAAGGGCTTTTTAAGACTCCTACAGTGTTGGCTGTAACCAGAAGGGTGGGAGGGAGACAGGGCAGGGCTGGCTCTGGCAGCCTCACTAGTTCTGTTTCTGGACTCTCTGCGCTAGAAGGTCTGCATCAAGGACTTTATTTGGAGTTTTTAAGTCCACATCAAAGGCCAGAACAGAGTGTTTGACGTGACAGTCTTGTGCAAAGAACAAATTAAGCGTTGTTGCTATTTGTGATTTTTTTTTCCACTTTCTTATTTTCTTTTTTTTTTTTATTTAAACACCTTGATTACATACATGATTGTGTTTGGGTTTCAGTCATGTAAAGAACATCACCCATCACCAGTGCAACATTCCCATCACCCAATGTCCCAAGTCTCCCTCCTCCCCACCCGACCCCCGCCTGTACTCTAAACAGGCTCTCCATTTCCCTCATACATTCTCATTTTTAGGACAGTTCAAAATGTAGTTATTTCTCCAACCAAACTCATCACTCTTTGTGGTGAGCTTCCTGAGGTGAGCTGGAACTTCCAGCTCTTTTCTCTTTTGTGTCTGAAAATTATTATTGCAAGAATGTCTTTCATTTTTCTTAAAACCCATAGATGAGTGAGACCATTCTGCGTTTCTCTCTCTCTCTCTCTGACTTATTTCACTCAGCATAATAGATTCCGTGTACATCCATGTATAGGAAAATTTCATGACTTCATCTCTTGATAATTCGTATTAGGAATGAAAAAGGAGAGATCACTACTGATATGACAGAGATTCAAAGGGTAATCAGAAACTACTTTGAGAAACTCTACGCCACTAAAAATGAGAACCTGGAAGAAATGGATAAATTCTTGGACTCTTATAATCTTCCACGGTTGAAGGAAGAGGATGTAGCATATCTAAACACCCCCATCACCATTGATGAAATTAAAATGATGAAAATTAAAATTGATGAAATCAAATGTCTGCCGAAAAACAGAAGCCCAGGCCCAGATGGATTGACTAATGAATTCTTTCAAACTTTCCAAGAGGAACTACTACCAATCCTGGCAAGACTCTTTCATGAAATTGAACAAACGGAAACACTTCCAAATAGCTTTTATGAAGCCAACATCACCTTGATACCTAAACCAGACAGAGATGCTACAAAAAAAGAAAATTATAGACCAATATCGCTGATGAATGCAGATGCAAAGATCCTCAACAAAATCCTGGCAAATAGGATTCAATGCCTCATTAAGAAGATCATTCACTACGATCAAGTAGGTTTCATCCCAGGAATGCTATTTGTGATTTTAAGAGAAGAGAAATTCAAATTCCAACATAAGCAGTAAACCCACATTTCTTACGGTGATAGACCAGAAGACTCCTACCAGTATTGCATCTAGGAAATCTGCTTCATTGTCAATAATAAATGTTCCTAAGTCTGTTAATCTCATTGCTCTCATTATGTATGTATTTATCTTTTGAGTTTGGGTATGATTTGCTGACAATAAAATATGCCAATTTTAAGCTAAGCTCAATAACACACAGATACACACCCAAGAAAAATTATGATATTTTCATCATTCCATAAATTTCTCTCATTTTTTGTTCTGTTCAATAGCCATTCTCACCCTAAGGAAATCATCTTTTTTATTTATTTATTTATTTATTTATTTATTTAGGCTTTTGGGCCACACCCAGCAGTGTTCAGGGGTTACTCCTGGTTGTCTGCTCAGAAATAGATCCTGGCAGGCACGGGGGACCATATGGGACACTGGGATTCGAACCAACCACCTTTGGTCCTGGATTGGCTGCTTGCAAGGCAAACGCCGCTGTGCTATTTCTCCGGGCCCCATCTTTTTAATTTAATGTTCACCACTGTAGTATATTCTTGCCTATTCTCACTTCCTTTTGGTTTTATACATATTATTCCTATCTACAAATTACTAGTAATTTGTTCTTTATTTGTTTGGTACAGTAGTTCATGGCATTAACATACCACATTATGTTTATTCTTTTTTTTTTTAGTTTTTTTTTGGGGGGGGGGTCACACCCGGCGGTGCTCAGGGGTTACTCTTGGCTGTCTGCTCAAAATAGCTCCTGGCAGGCACGGGGGACCATACGGGACACCGGGATTCGAACCAACCACCTTTGGTCCTGGATTGGCTGCTTGCAAGGCAAACGCCGCAGTGCTATCTCTCCGGGCCCATGTTTATTCATTCTATTGACAGACATGTGCAGCTGTTTCAGCTGCTTTGCTTGTTTGTTCTAAAGCTTTGATTTGGTTGTGAACCTTGTGGGCCTCTCTTAAGTCTCCCTTTCAATGCATGTTCAATAAATTTTAATAAGTGAAGTTTATTCTCCAAAGGTGATGAAATGGAAAAAGGTACTAGAGATTCTCAAAGGTTCTTTCATCCATGAAAGACTCTGATGAAGCCTTTTCTTCTGGCAGGCATGACTGTAACAATATTTTCTCTGAACTGATAGCAGAAAAAGGTGTAAACAGAAATGAGAAGCTGTAGCATGGATTCACCAATGAGGGAAAGAGCTTATCAAGGAAAAGAAATACATGTATTTCCCTACACCAAAGGCCAGCTATTTTGAGGAAAATGCTCTCCTGTTCTCCCACTGAAAACAGCTGGGAAGAGGCCAATTCTGTCCTCCTCAGAAATTATCAGTGTTGTGTCCCTTGAGCTCTGTGGAAAATGTGAATGTCTATCTACAGTGGGATGGGAACCACATCTCCAGGATTCTGTCCTTTGCAGAGTTCACAGATGATCCAGTGAACATTTATCACCACTTATTTTGTTATTTTTGTCTAATCCTTCCTCTAATGAGTTCATTCCTTGACTGGAGTTAAGTGCCAGTCAAAATTCTATCATGAAGTCAGGCATCCATTTAGCCAGAATGGTTCTTGATTACCCTCCTTCTGGGCATATAGAGATTAGGAGTAATCACTTGGGATATAAAGCATAGAAAATAAAGACAAAGGGTAAAGTGGGTGTTTGCATTGCATATGACTGACCTAGGTTTAATCCCAAGCACCACGAATATTTCCCCAAACCCCACCAGTAGTGATCCTGAGGGTAGAACCAGGAGTAAGTCCTGAGCACTGCTGGAAGGGGCCCAAAGTCAATCAATCAAAGACAAAAGACACTGGAAGACACTTTCCTAAGACTTAATCTGAAAATACTTATTAAACTTGGGGCTGGAACTGTGGTGCAGCAATAGTGTTTGCCTTGCACGAGACTAGCCTAGGACAGACTACGGTTCAATTTCTCGGCATCCCATATGGTCCCCCAAGCCAGAAGCGATTTCTGAGCACATAACCAGGAGTAAACCCTGAGCATCACCAAGTGTGGCCCCAAAACAAAAACAAACAAACAAACAAAAAAATCCATAAGGACTTGATTCTTCAAAGATCTGAGTTGTTATCACTGAGCTCACTAATACCCAGCATGGCTAGCCCTTCTCCTACTGGAAGTCTGGGGCTGAAGATGGTGGGCAGGGTAATGGGAAAGGGGAGAAACAAAGTCCCTCCCACTGTTTCTGGGTTTCCTCCATCCCTCTTTGTTCCTGTCCTTTCTTCATTTTTCTTCTCGGTTACTTGAGCACAATCTTTTAGGGCTTCACAAGAAAGGGTTTGCAAGCAAATGAAGACAAGGATGATCAGTTGACACAAGCCATTCCAATTCCTCTATTCCCCTCTTTGTTCCACAGGGAAATCTGATCCTCAAATTACCCTGTGGAAACAAAACAGAATAATTTTACCTAATACTCAAAGTGTTTTTCCAGCTCTTTCAGCCCAACACTCTCCAGCTCCCACCTACTTTGCTTTACCAAAGCAGGCAATAGAAGTCCTGGGGCCTGGAGAGCAGAGAGCCCTCAAGTTGCTGTTAACACCTAGCCAAGGCTGTAGGAGTAAAACTTGACCATTCCTGATTCCTTCTGACTACTTAGCTCCTGACAGCTCCTGGCCCACACCAGCTCAGACTGACAGCACCATCCAAAACCCAAGATATTTTTCTAGCCTCTTCCTACCCTCTTAGTCTTCTCAAGAACAAAATCTCTCCCTGGCATCCCTACATGAAATGGGGAAAAGAATAAGTCTCCTAAATCTTGATAGCTGGTAAAAAACAACTGGTCATCTGATAGTCACCAAATTCTGATTCAGAAATGAACCAGTCCCAGATTAGATTTGAATTTGAAAGCTAAACCGCAAAAGAGCTTCTGAGATTTTTTTTTAATTCACCAATTGCGGCCTAGAGGTGAATCGCTGAATTGTGGTTGTTGGCATCAGGGATTGCAAAGGCAGGAAATTCTCTGCATAACTATCCTGAAGCCTGCTGGGATCAGGAACTTCCAACTCCTCACTGACTGTTTCTCATGGGTCAACCCAGCCACCCAAGTTCTGAGAGGACCTGACCAACTCACCACTTACTGTAAGTTATATATTTTTGGACTCCACTCACACCTATTTATTAAGACTGCTCTGGCTAAGACTTCAGAGGAGAAGACAGGACTCAACACATAGAGACACCAATTACATCCTCCCTTATTCTCAGCAATGTCTTCTCATTGATGTTAACCAAAGATTATCAAGAGCTGAGTTACCCCACCAAGATTGTTCATTCTTCTCAGCCAACTAGTGCTTCCCTCTCTCTGACCCTCATTCCAGCCTCCCACCACTGTGATTGCACACACACATATACACAAACACAAATACAAACACACACACTCCGAAATCTGACTCAAAAATAAAATAGGGACCAATGGAGATTTAGTACAAGGAGTAAGGTACTTGTCTTGCACATGGTCAATCCAAGTTCAATCCCTGGGACTACACAGGATCCCCTGAGTCAGGATGATCTCTGACCATAGAACCAAGAGTTAGCACTAAACACAGCTGGACATAGCCCCCCAAAAATAACAAAATAAAATAAAATAAAACTCCTGGAGCCTAATGTGGAAGTGGCCACATTAATTCCATGAATCAAAAAATCTTAGACTATATGAAGTGAACAAAGTGCCTACTCCCTTGTTGTCTTTTTTTTTTTTTTTTGGTTGTTGGGCCACACCTGGCGGTGCTCAGGGGTTACTCCTGGCAGGCACGGGGGGGGGGGGGGGGTTCCATATGGGACACCGGGATTCGAACCAACCACCTTTGATCCTGGATCGGCTGCTTGCAAGGCAAACGCCGCTGTGCTATCTCTCTGGGCCCCTCCCTTGTTGTCTTAATATAAATTAATTAGTCCTAGTGTTGGTGTGGGGAGATGGTGAGGCCTTACTGGGCTCGACCCGGCTCCTGCAGCCCCTAAGGTTTGGCAGGTCTGAAAGTTGCAGGGTGAGGGCAGAGAGATTCACAAAGCAGTCAGATAAAGTTCCAGGAGTCAGCCAGCTTTATTTCATGGTCCTAACCTAACATATACATTTTCTCACATGGCTTCTATGCTAGCCGTTTTCTAGCAGCTTCTTCTCTACTTCTGACTCTCTCAGCCTCTGTCTCCCTTTCAGCTGCTTTTACCAGACTTCCTAACTGGCTTCCTAACTGACCAACTCCCTCTGGTGATGCTCCTGCTGCTGCTTCTTTGATGATACTGAGCTGATGTTGAATCCAATGCTGTATCTCTGATATGATGGCTCTCTCCCCTGATGATGCCTCTCATAGAGGAAAGATGGTAGACAGTAGCATTTGGGATGCTGCCCAGTGTCCTCAACTCTTTCCCCTTCACTGCCTGCATCTATCTCACTTGAGGGGGCTCTTCAACCATAGGTGGTGGACCAGCTGAGTGAGTCTGGAGGATGAATTGACAGGCCCTATGTCGATTGGGAGCATATCTGCTACCTTTCACTGGCATTCCACCAGGTCCGGTTACGTTAGCTGCTTTTGGTCCCCTCTCTCCTTTTACAATATCAAACTCCACATTCTCCCCATCACCAGTGCTACACAGAAATTCCTGGGATTCTTTCTCTTTTTTTTTTTTTTTTTTTTGTTTTTGGGCCACACCCTGTGACGCTCGGGGTTACTCCTGGCTATGCGCTCAGAAGTTGCTCCTGGCTTCTTGGGGGACCATATGGGACGCCGGGGGATCGAACCGCGGTCCGTCCTAGGCTAGCGCAGGCAAGGCAGGCACCTTACCTCCAGCGCCACCGCCCGGCCCGGGATTCTTTCTCTTAATAGTTGTCCAGTGAACAAACACATCTTCTTTGGTGTCACTTCTGTTGATAAATCCATAACCATTCTGGACATTGAATCATTTAACAGTGCCCAGGATTTGGGTTACCAGCACCGGATTGTCTACCTGATTCAGTACTTGGGGCATGGGAGAATCTTTGGTTGAGCCATTTTCAGACTCTGAGAGTGCAGAGATGGTAGCTGACTTATCATTCTTGGGAAATGGGGGTCTCTCTGGTTTAGTACAGTAGTAAACAATAAATTATTAGTTCTCTGAAGGCCTTTACATCGAGAACTCATCACCACTGAGAAAGCACTCTTCCCCCTTTGTGAAATGTATGCAGGAGAATCTCTAGAGAGCCTGGCATGTATAGTCCAGAATAAGAAATGCAGATAGATAGACCAGAGCAACAGTAAGCCATTCAGAATAGGAGCCGATGTTCCAATGAAAGGCACAGGGGGCTGTCATGGTGATAATCCACCAAAGGGTCAAGTCACAATTAGCGCTCACCATTGCTGAGGTCTTCTTCTTGGTTCCAGGGTTCAAGTCAGTCCAAGGTTCCTGAGACTGATTCTAGGACTTTTTGCTTCAGTCCTATCCACTGAATAAAGCTGATATCTTCTGAAGCCTGACTGCCTGTTAGCTTTCTACCCGCCGCATTCACCTCAGAACCACCTGCTGAGCAGGGTGGCAGATGCGTGGTCCGAGCTGGAGGAGAAAGACCTCATCCTCCATCCCTCCATCAGCCAGCCCCATCAAGGGCTGTTTATGCAACACTCCCTCTTTCTCTTTCTAAGCCCCCTAGCATTTTTCTCCCTGGCACAGCACCTGCTTAAAGGGTGCAGACATCCTGATCCATGCAGCCACACAGTTGCCAACAGCATGACAGGTGGTTTAGTGGCACGTGCTGTGGTTTCATCAGCAGCCAGGGCAGCCCAATCTTGACAATATTCACACCAAAGCGATCAATCAGGCCCAATGAGTGAATTGGCCCATGAGTGAGGAGGCCTGGCCCCACACTTCCTCCACACTTACTGCTCTGGCCAATACAGCTGGCAACAACTAACCATGCAGGCCTCAAGACAACTCAGGAGCTGAATTACCCAAATGTTCCTCCTGCTCTGTGCTCACAAGGGAATCCCAGGCCTGGCTACATCATGCACATAGTCCTGAGTCATCTCTGCTGGCCACACTGAGTTTTCTGCCTTGGATACTGACACATCATCAGTCCAGCTGTACTTCTGTTGTCTTACCAGACAGCCTCCCTGACATCCTCAAACTTGAGTCCAACTGAAAGGCACTGGACTTGGACCATGAGAAAAGCTTCAGAACATGTCTTCAGAGCAATTGCAGAGCCAGAGGGCAAGGTATGCAGCCAGACATAAAAGTCCTAATAATGAGCCAGAGAGATAGTACAGCAAGGAAGGCGCTTATCTTACACACAGCTAACTCAGATTCAATTCCCAGATCCAAAAATGCCCATTTCATAAGGGCCGGAAGGACCAGCCCATGATATGAAGCTAACCACAAAGAGTGGTGAGTACAGTTAGAGAAATAACTACACTGACAATTATCATGGCAATGATAGTGAGTGAGAGAAATAGAATGCCTGTCTAGAAAACAGGCAGGGGGTGGAGGAGGAGGGAAATGGAGGGCATTGGTCATTGGAAGGTTGCACTGGTGAATGGGGGAGTACTTTTTATGACTGAAACCCAACTACAAACATGTCTGTAGCCATGGTGCTTAAATAAAGATATTATTTTTAAAAAAATGCTCACCTCAGCACCACAGGACTGACCCCTGAACACAGAGCATGAGTGACCCAAAAACAAGCCAAAAAGAAAATCCCAATATGGACACACACACACACACACACACACACACACACACACACACACACACACACACACACCTCTTACCTTCTCAGGGCAGAAACACAGCATTGCTATGAAACCATCTCATTCCCAGCAAGAAACCAGAATGAAGTGGGAGACCTGTGGCCAGGGCACCTCCATCGGTCTCTCGTTTATTCATTCCAGGCTCAGTCCTGCACCATCCTTGCCCTGGACTCTACTAGGTGATGAAGAGCCTGGTTTCCACAGATGCTTTCCCAAGTGCCCTTGTTCTCTGCCTGCCAGCTGGGTTGGACTAATGGGAGGCAGGAGATAAAAATTAGATGGGGCTGGCAAGGTGGCGCTAGAGGTAAGGTGTCTGCCTTGCAAGCGCTAGCCAAGGAAGGACCGCAGTTCGATCCCCCGGCATCCCATATGGTCCCCCCAAGCCAGGGGCAATTTCTGAGCGCTTAGCCAGGAGTAACCCCTGAGCATCAAACGGGTGTGGCCTGAAAAAAAAAAAAAAAAAGAAAATTAGAAAGTTGGGGAGGGGGCCGGGCGGTGGCGCTCGAGGTAAGGTGCCTGCCTTACCTGCGCTAGCCTAGGAGACGGACCGCGGTTCGATCCCCCGGCATCCCATATGGTCCCCCAAGCCAGGAGCGACTTCTGAGCGCATAGCCAGGAGTAACCCCTGAGCGTCACCGGGTGTGGCCCAAAAACCAAAAAAAAAAAAAAAAAAAAAAAGAAAGTTGGGGAGGACATTTGCTATTCTTCAGAAACAAGGTGTGTGATGTCAGCCAATGGTGATGCAACTAAACTGGAAAATGCTAGGTGCTAGTAAATCCTTAGACATCGATTTTAGTAACACCGTGGAAAGTTATGAGTCACTTAAAATTACAAAATCTAAATTTTGTAATTCCATTTGCCTTTTTCTTGTAACAAATAATATGAAATAAATGTGTTGGTGCCTGCATAGAGGCAGGCTCTGGTGGTGGGCAAGAGATTGGAAACACTGGTGAAGAGAAGGTCACACTGGTGGAATTGGTGTTCAAACATTTAATATTTGAAGTGACTATGTTATGAACAACTTTGTAAATCACATGTTATAATAAAAATACTAGGTGTTGACAAGTGAAAGATATGGAGGCAGGACTGGGTGAGTTCAGAAGGGAATGTATTTTTGAATGCTATTTTCTGAAGCAGAACATCCAACATAATCAGTAGCTCTGGAAAACCTTGTTGTGGGTTACTGAAGACAGTGAGTGTTTTCTATTGGTTTGCTTGTTGGATCTTGTGTGTGCAGAATAGCAACAAGAACAAGAACCCTGTGGAAAGATAAAGCAGGTCAGACCACCAAGCCAGACTTTCCCAAGCTATCCAAGCCTGAAGAAACTCTAAAGAAACATGTGCCTTCTGCTGCCAAGTCACAGTAGTGAGAGAAGATTTGGGTAATCAGCTCATGGAATAAAATTAGTTATAAACACATTCATTCCTAGTCCTAATCCCAAAGCTCCTCTTTAATGCAGTTCCCATTATTAATAACTGACAGTTGGCTGATTTGAACATGTAGATGGAAAGACCCAGGATATAGATGACCCTGGTTCTTTCCCATGCAGGCAGGCATGTCCTCATCTCCACCCACTACTCCTAGTCGAAGTATGGGCCAGAAATGGTGGGAGCTGGAGATTTCTCAGCCTGGCTCCAACCATAAAATGGGCAACTGCAGGGAGACAGGTTCTACCAAATAGAAGAAAGAAACAGTGTACAGCCATCAACAAAAAGAAAAGGCAGGGCCCGAAGAGATAGCACAGTGGCATTTGCCTTGCAAGCAGCCGATCCAGGACCAAAGGTGGTTGGTTCGAATCCCAGTGTCCCATATGGTCCCCCGTGCCTGCCAGGAGCTATTTCTGAGCAGACAGCCAAGAGTAACCCCTGAGCACTGCCAGGTGTGGCCCAAAAACCAAAAAAAAAAAAAAAGGCAATTGATAAAACAGAAGAAAGTATTTACCAACCAACTTGATAAGAGATTAATATCCAATTATAGTTAAATGTTTTTTGTTTAGGCACCAT
Source organism: Suncus etruscus (assembly GCF_024139225.1). Taxonomy (NCBI): domain Eukaryota; kingdom Metazoa; phylum Chordata; class Mammalia; order Eulipotyphla; family Soricidae; genus Suncus; species Suncus etruscus. The sequence goes on along the minus strand of NC_064848.1, from coordinate 145,039,588 downwards.
GATTTACAATAATCATTGAAGAGATGGCTTTCCAATGTTCCAACACCTTCCACTAGAGTATCTCCCTCTTCGATCCACTGACCTGTCCCAGTTACATTTATTTGGGGGGAGGAGGGGCACACCTGATGATGCTCAGGGATCACTCCTGGCTCAATGATCAGGAGTCCTTCTAGCAGAGAGACCACAAGGGGTTCTTGGAATAACTTGGGTCAGCCATATGCAAAGCAAATGCCATTCCTGCTATAGTATTCCCTTAGTCCCCAAGTGAATGCTCATAAAAGCCTGAGAGAGAGATCTCACTTCACACCTGGTAGTATGACTGATTCTGAAGTCATGGATGAGGTTCAAGTGGAAGAGTTTGTGCCTGGAATGAACAAGACCCTGAGCTTGAGCACCCAACGCTCCATGAGCAACTCTGGGTATATGCCCTAAGCATGAGTGGCCCCATGCTGGAGTAGCCATTGCTTAAAATATATATATATTTAGAATAAAAATACCAGCCCATAATAGCACAGATAAAAAAATATATAAAGCTGAGTATTGCTGCTGAATAGCAAATCAGCAGAGTCACACTGGGAAGTGGTGTGGAGATCAGTCTACATAGAAAGAATAGAACAGTGATGTTCAGAAAGTGGCTCACTGGCAGTGGGCAGACCTCGAGTTGGGAGATTTGGAGTTCAATCCTGGCATTGCAATCAATTAATCAACCTATTTGATTTGGGTTATCAGCTTGTGAAATGAAATTCATAATTCATGATAAGATGCTACAATTCCACCTCTGGGTCTAAATAAAAAAAGGAAATTGGGACTGGAAAAATAGTACAGAGGGTGAAGTTCTGGCCTTGCATGCAGCTGACCTGATTCTGATCCCCTGTACCACATAGGGTCCTCCAAGAACATCTAGGAGTGATCCATAAATATAGAACCAGAAGCAAACCCTAAGCACAGTCAGGTGTGAACCAAAAAAAAAATTAATAATAATAAAAGGAAAGAAAAATGGAACCATTCTTCCAACAGTATCTACTCTCACATTCACTGCATTATTTATAATAGCCAAGACCTGGGAATAATATCAGAGTCTATAAACAGATGAGTGGCTGAAGAAACGAGACACAGATCTAGATCTAGATAGAATGGCGCATTCTTTAACCATAAAAAAGAGGCTACTTTCCAATCTCTAAGTAAATAAGTAAGACAGAGAAAGCTTTAAAAACCATATGATATCTCTTAAATGTGGAATCTCAAAACTCTAAACTCATAGAAATAATGATTACATGGGTTGTTGCCAGAAGCAGGCAGTGGGGTAACTGAGTGAAGTGGCTATAGGGGTACAAACATCCAATTACAAGATTCCTGCCAGGAAGTTAAAATACAGTATAGTCAATGGTGACTAAAGATAACACTGCATTGTTGAACAGAAGAAAGTTGCTAGGAAAATGAATCTTAAAAATGCTTATCTCTGGAACCATAGAGATAGTACAGAGATGAAGGCACTTGCCCATGCAGCCAACCTTGGTCCCCTAAGAACTCTCAGGAGTGAAACCCTTAGCACAGAGCTCAGAGAGCTTCCAAGCACAGACAGATCTACACCTAAAACACACCTAAAATAACAATAATGCATAGTATTATTAATTAAAATGTTTAAATATTAAAAAATAAAATAAAATCTCGCATTGCTTGGTCCATGGAGAGAGTACAAAGGCTATAGCACATTTTTTATATGTTGGGATGACCTGGATTCAGTTCCTGGCACCATCTGGTCCCCCCAAGCATCACTAGGAGGTGACCCTTAAGCATAGAAGCAGGAGTAGCTTCTGAGCACCATCAGATGTGGCCCAAAATTTTAAAAATTAAAAAGTTCTCATTCAATCCCGAACCCAAGATTCCAACCCATAGAATTAAGAGAGTTCCCTGCAATAGCAGGGAACCAAATAGCAGGAACCAAACTCTCCCAGGGGAGTTCCAAATACCACTCTGGCACCAACTTGCGCCAGGTTGATAAGACATCCTGAGGACGAGGAAACAGCAACAACTTGATCTAAGAGCAGGTTGCCCTACCTAATCACCTAATAGTAAGATGAAATCAGAAGATACTCCATCTTTGATATGCACAAAAAACAATATCACTAATTACAGAAGACTAACTTTGACAACCTCGACTGGGCAGACCTTTTCCTGGGTCCAGTAAGAAAGATTCTAACCTAGGCTTTGGCCTAGGATTTGTACAAAAACCAAGATCTCTAATCGCAGAGATCTGACTTTCATGACTGTAACTGAGCAGAACTTCTGGAACCATAAGGAAAGACTATATTCTAGACTCCATCATAAAATCTGTGTAAATAACAAGAAGACTGATTTTGTCAGCCACAACTGAGCAGAATGTTTTCTGGCACCATAAAAAGACCCTGGGGTTCAATAATGAGCATGTCCGAAGCCTGCAGTTGTTTTCATGACAATATGCTTCAAAAGTTGATAAACTCTGTGTCTCTTAGGCCAAGGGAATTCTCTTTCTAATTTCTCCAATACTTACTGTGCCTATGCAAAAAAAAAAACAAACAAACAAAGAAAAACAAACAAAACACACACATACACAAAACCTTGCCACACCAGCCCTCCTTTTTCTTATTTTTTTTGTTGTTGTTTAGTAGTTGTTTATTGTGGCTGTTGTGTATTTTGTCATTGCTTCTTTTTCATTTCTTTTTCTCTTTTTCCCTTTCTTCTTTTAATTTGATATTGATAGCTCCTAGATGGACTCTTCCCAGCTTTTTTTTTTCCCAACAGAACTACAGAACTTGAGTCATCTTGTTATGCCTTGTAAGTTGAGATTGAAAAATAAATGGATGGTACCAGGATTAAACAATCATGTGAACATTGAGTGGATATAAATAATGATCAGGCCTAAATACCAAACCCAAAGTTAATGACAACAGAATCAAGATCTACAACAAAGGGGGACTGGTTACACAAGCAGTCCAGAGGGCAAAGTGGGGAGGTATGGATGCATGCTGGGAACATGCATCCAGCATGAAGGGAGGTCAACACTGGTGGTGGGAATTACCCTAATTTACTGTCACTATGTACCTTAAATATAACTGTGAAAGACATGTAATTCACATTGGTCTCAATAAAAATTATTTAAAAAAATTAAAAATATCTAACACAAGAAGAAAAATAATGATATAAGATGATGGATATTGATTAAAGTGATAATTATTGGGGAGAAAGATGGCACAGCAGATAGGGGATTTACCTTGCATTCAACCAGCTCAGGTTCTATCCCTAGCACTCCATATGGTTCCCAGAGCCCACCAGGGGGGATCCCTGAGCTCAGAGTCAGGAGTAAGTCCTGAACACCATTGGGTATACCCCAAAATAAAACAAAAATTAAATTAAATTTGGGGGCCGGAGAGTTAGGATGGAGGTAAAGCATTTGTCTTGAATGCAGAAGGATAGTGGTTCGAATCCCGGTATCCCATATGGTCCCCGAGCCTGCCAGGAGCAATTTCTGAGTGTAGAGCCAGGAGTAACCCCTGAGCACTGCTGAGTGTGACCCAAAAACCAAAAAAATTTTTTTATTTAATTTAAAAATAAAATGGTAATTATTTTGCAATGTATCCTAATATCACATTATTAGGCAGTGCACCAGAACTAAAACGGTGGTATGTCAATAATATTGCAATAAAACTGGGAGCAAAACAGTAAACTTTAAACACAGGCAGTAAAAGTTTTGAAATAATGCTGTACAGGGGTCCTCAAACTTTTTAAACAGGGGACCAGTTCACTGTCCCTCAGACCATTGGAGGGTCTGACTATAGTAAAAACAAAACTTATGAACGAATTCTTATGCACACTGCATATATCTTATTTTGCAATGAAGAAACAAAACAGATACAAATATAATATGTGGCCTGCGGGCCATAGTTTGAGGACCACTGCTTTAAGAGATTCCAAGAGAAAAGCCTGAAGCAGAGAAGAGTCAGTAGAACTAAGCCTGGGAATGAAGATGTTTGCCATGGAGCTCAGCCAGACTTCTGAGACTCAGTGGTTTATCACTCAGAAGTTCTGAAAACCATTTGTTAAACCATAGACCACTGGAAATCAGTCACTTTTGAGGGTTTTTACCAGAGAAATTGGCCAGTGCTAAAAAGCTGAGCTTCTCCTGCCTTCCCATAACCAGAAGTCCCCCAAATTGAATCTGTTAAGACAGATTAGGGGTATAATTTTTCATGTAAACTTAGTATTTACATAGACCAGGAGAAAATTCTCAGCCACCCAGGGGCTGGTGAAATAGTGCAGTGGGTATATAACTTGCTTTGCATATTTTACTCTTAATTTGATCTCGGGTACTATATATATCCTTGTCGGGAGTGATCCCTAAACACAGAGCTAGATATAAGACCTGAATAAAGTTTGGCATAACCCAAAATGCCCCCCCCACCTAAAAAAGACCATCAGTTTATTACTTTAATTACTGATGAGAACACCATTTTGTTTGGAAGAACCAGGTGATTTGGTGGTTAAGCCCCAGGTCTAGAAACAGCCCCCAAAGTGGGAGGTCAAAAATGTGAGTAGGGAGAAAGGGTAACTTATAACTGAATCATTAGCTGCGAATACAGTTTCATATACATGAAACCCCTTCATTCACTCCCCAATACCTGTCATCTTCCTTCCTTGCAAAACTTAGAGTTTGTGCTGCCCTTTGCATTCACATCACTAGGCTAACCTCCAGGGAGAGATGAGCAACACTTAGCCCAGGTACCACAATGGCTCTGCTGTCCTGAAAGCAACTCTGGTCTGTGTGCTAGCGCGGTCTACTGCCAGGCAAACCTCCCAACTCTTCCTGTAGCCCTGCCCTGGTTTGGGTGTGTGAGCGGATGGGGAGAGCAGCCAACTCCTGGCCAGGCTCACGAATAAGTTCCAAGGGTCTATTTGCTAAAGAAAAATTCCAGTGGGTGCATCCAACACATGGAACTCAAGTACAGAAATTATATTTATCCCTCCCCCTGCCAAGGCGATCACATGCCCCATGAGTCACTCCAGATGTGCTCAAAAACAGAGGCTCTCTGTGGAAGCCCAGTCCCCCAATCCCAGAGAGAGTCAGATTGACACTGGTCCTGGATTCTGTCTACACCTCTGTCCTCAGCCTTGAAAGGTGAGAGTCAGCATCATAGCCTGCCCTGGACCAGTGACAGTTGATCAAAATCAGATCACTGTGTTCAGGGGGACCAGTCCAGACATACCTGTCTCTCCTGGGTACTACTGAGATTGAGCACGACTTTGACATCGGGCCACGATGCCCTGGAAGGCCTTGCTGCTTCTGCTGCTGTGTTCTGATGCTCCAGTGACCATGGCCCACAGGTGGAATCGGGGTGAGTGGCCTTGAGTTTGCTCACTAGCTGGGCAGCAGTGCCTTTTCTAATAAAGCCTGGAATGCGGAGGGGGGTGAAAAAGGGCAGAAGCCACTTACTCCCTTCAATGCATCTCTCTGCCACTGCTTCATGCCTCTGGCTCCCCTGGGTGGGAGAAGGAGGCATGTGATGGGGGAAAGGGCATTGAAAAACATTCGAGCTGCTAGGATGCAGAAGGTAGAGGCCACCTGGGTTCTCACACTCCCTCTAGTCCCTCCACTGAAGTGAGGAGCAAGTGTCTACATGTGAAGTTAATGCGGCCAAGTGGTGAATACAACAGGCTGCACCCTGCGGAGCCTAAGTCAGAAGCTCTGAGTCTAAATCTCTCAGCATCTGGTTGGTAGAAATAGCTGATGGCAGGAGGGGATATAAGGGTCCCTCTGTCTGCCGGCTGCTGCTCCCCACCTCCCAAAGGAAGGGGACCTGGACTCATGCCTCTAAGGTTGGCTCTCAGAAGTCATGAGTCCTGTGAACTGACAGAGCAAAGCCAACAAGCCTGCAGTCTGGGGTTCTCAGTCCTCTATGGTAAGGTTTGAGGTCAGTGTTCTCCACACCCCTGAAAGCTGAGTTGTGAACTCTGTTGCCCAGAAGTAAATCACTAATGAGCATTTGATTCCACTTTTCTCTTTGGTTTTTCTTTTTGTGCCGAAAACAATTTCTCCTTCACACACCCCTCAGGTTCATCATCTCCAGGGTCTCTGGAGGCAACATTGGAGCAGAAGTTCCACCTCTGTGTAGCTCTGGGGTCTTCTGACTTACTACTTAAGAAAAACAGTCCTGGGCTGGAGGCTTAGAAAGGGGTCAGGTGTTTGTCTAGCAAGAAACACATGCTTATCCAATTCTCTGCACCATCAGAAGTGATCTCTGTACAGGGTCAGGAATAAGCCCTGGGTGTGGCCCCAACTCCCCCATCATCATTATTTTCATCCCCACTCTTCCTGATGCCTGAACACTCAAAGTGCTAAGGGAAATGACTTGATTTGCTCCAAGTTTAGGAAAAGCAGAGAAGCTGCTGCCAAGCTCCTTGCAAAGTGCCCAGAGACTGAACTTCTTTTTTTTTTTTTTTTTTTTTTTTTTTTTTTTGGTTTTTGGGCCACACCCGGTAACGCTCAGGGGTTACTCCTGGCTACGTGCTCAGAAGTTGTTCCTGGCTTGGGGGACCATATGGGACACCGGGGGATCGAACCGCGGTCCGTCCAAGGCTAGCGCAGGCAAGGCAGGCACCTTACCTTTAGCGCCACCGCCCGGCCCCAGAGACTGAACTTCTGCTTTATTGGTCATCTGGTCTCTGGAAAGTCTCTCAACCTCTACAAGCCTACACAGGTTCACTAACAGATTATGCTAAACAAATGCCCTACCTGGTCCTGAGGTTATATTAAAACAGATAGCTAAGGACTAAAGAGATAGGGTGGCACTTGCTTTGCATGAGGCTGACCCAGGTTCAATTCCCAGTACCTCATAAGTTTCCCCCAAGGCATTGCCAAGAGAGACCCTTGAGCAAAGAGCCAGGAGTAAGGCTTTGAGCACTGCCAAGTGTGTAAAAAAGGGGGTGGTAGATAAAACACTCTGTTAATGATGGAGTGATTTACAAATGATGATTAAGGAGAGTTTACGATGCTCTGCAGAGCTGGTCCATTCTGGGGGCCAGAGTGATAACACAGCGGTAGAGTTCCTTGCACGTGGCCAACTCAGGACGGACCCTTGTTTGATCCCTGCCATCTCATATGATTCACTGAGCCTGCCAGAGTGATTTCAGAGCATAGAGCAGAGGCGCCACAGGGTGTGGCAAAAAAAAAAAAACTGGGCCCGGAGAGATAGCACAGCGGTGTTTGCCTTGCAAGCAGCCGATCCAGGACCAAAGGCGGTTGGTTCGAATCCCGGTGTCCCATATGGTCCCCCGTGCCTGCCAGGAGCTCTTTCTGAGCAGACAGCTAGGAGTAACCCCTGTGCATCGCCAGGTGTGGCCCAAAAACCAAAAAAACAAACAAACAAAAAACTAAAAATTTTTAGGAAAAAAGAACTAGTCCATTCTGGGACAACAGCTCTAGGAAAAGGTCCGCTCCCACCCCCCAGTAAACTTACCACCAATATGGAGACCCCAAGTAAACTCAGTAGAAGGAGGCCATGGCAGGGCGATCAACCAGGCTTAGCATTATGTGGACAGTTTGTAGCACTGAGAAGGCTGCCAGCAATAAAGTCCCCTAACCATCAGAAGAAAAGGTCATTTAGAGCTGGAGCAATAGCATAATGAGTAGAGCATGTACTTTTCATGTATCCAGCCTGGCTGGGTTTGATCTTCCACATCCCTGAGCCTGCCAGGAATAATTTCTGAGCACAGAGTCAGGAGTAACTCCTTAGCATCACAGGTGTGGCCCAAAAACAAAGAAAAGAAAAGGGGTAGTTTTATTTCATATTTCAACATTTTTCTCTCATCATAAAGGAATGCTGTTTATTTTAATTAATTTTAATTTAATTAATTAATTATTTTAATTGCTGTTCATTTTAAAAGACAGCATGAGGGGCTAGAATGATAGATAGCACAGCAGAATCAAGGGTGTTTGCCTTGCACATGGTGACCTTGGACAGATTGGGGCTTGATCCCCGGCATCCCATATGGCCCCCTAAGTTATTTATGAGTACAGAGCCAGGAGTAACCCTTGAGTACTGCCATGTGTGGCCCAAAAGCCAAAAATAAATAAATAAATAAATAAATAAATAAATAAATAAATAAATAAATAAATAAATAAATAAAAGACAGCATGAGAATCAGGCCCAAACATCACACTTTCAAATGATCAGTTCCTTCCCCTCTAGCAAGTTCTCCATCCCTTTTGCAAAATTCCTCTGCAATCATTCTGGGGAAGGAGGCATCCTATACTGTCAAGAGCTTCCTCCTCTACTCCCCACCCCCACTTAGCCTCTGTCTACCCTCCTCATCATCCCCCCTATCTCCAACCTCCTTCCTCCTCCCACAGTTGGCAGAAATAGACCTGACAGCAATATATCAGCCCTGAGGCCCTTCCCTGCCAATCTTTGCTGCTCTCGAGGATTCTGGCCAGCAGCAGCAGCAACCTCGCTGCTGGTCCAGCCCCAGATACCCAAGCCACTTCACACCCAATGACTCACCTGTGGTTAGTGACCTCCACCCAGGGCCTCCACATGCCAGTTACCCCAGAACCTGCCAGGACACTGAAGGGCAGAATGGGAGTCTTATGAAAAAAAAGTCTAGATGAGTTACTATAAAATTGATTATTGATTGCTTAAGAGTTGGTTTGGGTCATACCACAGTGTTCAGGGCTTACTTCTGCCTCTGTGCTCAAGGATCATTTCTAATAGATGAGCCTCAGGGGACCATATGTGGAACCAGGAATCAAACTAGAGCTGCCCAAAGCACCTTAACCCCTGTCTTATCCCTCTGACCCCAAAATATTGATGCCTTTATTAGCTACCTTGAGAGTATTTCTTCCAAGAGCTATGAAACAGGAAGATGGGCTCTGCTGTGAGTAGGGGGGACCGGCTGGCATATTGGGGGTCCATTTTAGGAAGGCATGTGTGAAAACAGAATTGTTCTGGTCTCAGTCAGGGCTTGAGTAAGCAGCATTACTGGGTGGCCTCATATGCCCTCAGACCTCCCCTACTCTCCATCATTGTACCAGGTGGATATACATCAACCTTTCCAGCTAGAGAGGAGGAACAAATGTGTTCAGCTGGCAGGACAGAACAGAAATTTGTCACTACCCATCTCTCATATTTACGTCTTCAGAGTTTCCATGTCCTGATTCACCCCTTCCTTCTCTAGCATGGTGAGGAGCCCTCCGCAGGTCCAGTGAAGCATTCACAGTTCCCTGCTCACTAACCCTCCTCCCCGCCACACATACACACATACACACATGCCCCATCTCATAGTGGCTCATAGTGCTCCATACTCAGTGGCTCATTCTGAGTATCTCTGTGTTTCCAAGGGACTGGCCCAGGTTCAAAAAAACAAATGACCTCAGTAGGATTTAGCCCCTTATTTAACTGCAGACTGAGATGGACCTCCCCACACCCACTCTCCTCTCCAGGCTGGCTGTACCAACTCAGAAACCAATCCAGGCTCTCCACTGGGTGTGGCTGTTCCCCCGTTCCTGGCAGCCAGCTCAATGGTCCCTAAGTTTTGTCACGGAGCATACAGGGGAGGGAACCTAGTTATCAAGGTGGAGAAGGAGGGTGAGCCAGCCAGTTGGGCTTCTGGGTGAGAGATCGGGCAGAGATGAGACAACAGGTAACAGTTCTTGGGGATGGTTCAGAGGAGCTCTACCCTGGCTGGAACAGGGAAGTAAGGGGAGCACTTCAGGGAGACAGGAGACCATACCCTCTTCTGTATAGAGCCCTGAGCAGAGATCTGAAAGAGTGGAGCTTGGGAAGCTGGAATGATACTGTGGGGAAGTCAGTTGCCTTGTCCATGGCCAAACCTGGTTGACCATTCCCAATCGAGCTCTTGACTTTGAGTGAGATAAACGGTATGTTTGGGCCTAGGAATAACCTCCTTTCACAGAGACAAACTAGCCGCCAGCTCAAGGAAGGGACAGGAAGCAAGGATGGCAACAACAAGTCCCTTCTGGGAAATGCATAAATTAGAGGGGTGAGCTGGGATGCGTGACAGGAAATAAGCAGATTCCAGAGAGATCAGGAAGTTAGAGCCGGGCCCGGAGAGATAGCACAGCGGCGTTTGCCTTGCAAGCAGCCGATCCAGGACCAAAGGCGGTTGGTTCGAATCCCGGTGTCCCATATGGTCCCCCGTGCCTGCCAGGAGCTCTTTCTGAGCAGACAGCCAGGAGTAACCCCTGTGCATCGCCAGGTGTGGCCCAAAAACCAAAAAAAAAAAAAAAAAAAAAGGAAGTTGGAGCCAAGGAGACTCAATGGCAATAGAAGGATTTAGAATATAAAAGAAAGAGAAAGTTAAGGAAGAGGCCCAGATTTGAGGCCGAGTAACTGAGATAAGAAGGCCAGGCTGGAGATGCTTGTGTTTGCATATGATTACGTGTAAATGGATGGGTGAAGGTGTGTGTAGAAAGTTTATACGTGTGTGCCTGTGTGTTAAATGGGGTATGAGAGTGCATGCCTATATGTGAGTGTATCTTTACATCTATGGATATGTGTGTGCATATGTGCATGTGTTGTAAGTTGGAAACAGGAGTCAGGAGAAATTTCTATTTCAAACCCAAAGGTTGCCTCCTGTAAACTTCTAAGCTGGGAATAGAGTTAAAAAACCAGTAGAGAGGGAGTGTGGATGCAACAGCAGAGAGGACCAAGGATGAGCCCAGGACTCTGCATCATGAACAGGGGAATGGGTCTGAGAGTGGCATGAAGGAGGAGCTTTTGTTTTGTTTTGTTTTTAATAGAAGCATCACTTGTTTATATTTTTACATGCTAGGGGGAAGGAATGTGGGAGGAGTGAAAGAGAAAGGCCTCGGAACAACGGTGACCCTAATTTTCTCTCTCTCTCTCTCTCTCTCTCTCTCTCTCTCTCTCTCTCTCTCTCTCTCTCTCTCTCTCTCTCTCTCTCTCTCTCTCTCTCTCTCTCTCCATAAGAAGCAAAGCACTTCTAGAGAGACAGCAATGCAGGTAGGATGCTTTGATCCCTAGATCCCCTATAGTCCCCTAAGCACCACCAGGAGTGAGTCCTGAATGCAGTCAGGAGTAACCCCCTGAGCACCACCTGGTGTGGCCTTCTCAAAAAATAAATAAATAAAAATAAAGAAGAAAGGAAGGTCTGCAGCTGTGAGGAATGAAGGGATTAGAAGGTATGAATAAACCAGCCTGTTGAGTACCTAAACGAGCACTAAAGGAAGGTTAGAGATTCAAACTATGCAGCAAGTTCTGAGATTCAAATTAGCAGCTGTGCACCGAAGGGTATACTATCTGATTGTTCTTCCAGCATTAGCTGCAACACCCTTCGGTTCTGGAACAAAGAATGCCTGATTGGAGGTGAAGCATGTACAAACAGGATAACAAAATGCCCTCTTAGGGGAGGTGAATTCAGGATTAGGAGCCTTCCAGACCAGAGTTTAATCTTAATCACAAAGTGGATGAGCTCAGAGTGGTCAAGTTTCTTAAACTCCAAGTTTGTTCATCAGTAAGGGCCACACTTGTCCAGAAGGAAACCCTCACATAGGGTACAGGAAACTGTACCTCGCAAAATTCCAGGGGCACTACTTATATGAGTACCTTATAGGCATTCATGAGTACTGCCCCCCAACCCCAACAGCTCACAATTAAATTTGTCTGGAAGAAATTGTGCCTTTTCCAGTCAGTAGCTGCCCTGCCCATCAGACTAGGGAGTAGGAAGATTCCTTCCCAGTGGGATATATATATATATATATATATATGTGTGTGTGTGTGTGTGTGTGTGTATGTATGTATGTATGTATGTATGTATATATAATAGATATGTTATATATAATAGATATGTCACATATAATAGTGGGAAATGATCACTCTGGACAAGAAGTGGGTGCTAAAAGGGTATAAAGTGGTATGGAGGATGCCCCTTCAGTAACAATATTGCAAATCACAGTGTCTAAGAGGAAAAGAGAGAAAGAGGGAAAATGTCGACATAGAGGCAGGTAGGGGAAGGGTGGGAAGAAAACTAGAGACATAGGTGGAGGGGAAATGTGCATTGATGAATGGATGGATGTTGGGTATTATGTGACTGAAACTCAATAATTTAGTACTTTTATTAATGAATTAATATAATACTTATTAAAAAGATCTTCTAATTTAAAAGACTTTGGACAACATTGCAGCATCATTGCAGGGTGAGATCCCAACCCCCACTCCCTTAAGCACCAGCTGTAGCTGCCCAAAAGCTCATGTATGAATCAATAAATAAGTAGCTCATCATATTGGAGTGCAGTGCTGAAGAGCACCGTGACCAGGGAGAGGACCATTATGGAGGTCCCTGGGGGCAGAGATGGTGGTGGAGAGGGAACATCTGCAAAATGTTGCTTTATCTGAGCACAAACTTTCTAGAAGAGACCCTAAAACTCTAAAAGGTCCCACATACTACTTTTTTTTCTTTATTTAAACATCTTGATTACATATATGATTGTGATTAGGTTTCAGTCATGTAAAGAACACCCCCTTCACCAGTGCAACATTCCCAGCACCAATGCCCCAAATCTCCCTCCATCCCACCCCACCCCCACCTGTACTGCTTTTTACCCATACTGCTTTTTACAACTTTTTGGAATAGCAAGGGAGCAGCCAGATTTGAAATCAGTCAGACTCAAATCAGACTAGGCTGGAAGCTTTTGGAACACCTGGTTTAGGGTTGCCACCTCTCCCAGCTTGATGTCTGCCTTCAGGCTGGTAGTTCAAGAGTCCTGCAGGCTGAGTTCCATGTTCAAATGTGTATGCATGAGCGCTGCATATATGCCCTTTACTTTCTTGCAGCGTTGCTGTTCCCTGCAGCCCACCGGCCAAAGAGAGCCTCATCAGTGCCCTTGAATCCCGTCCTACAGACTTCCCTGGAGGAAGTGGAGCTACTCTATGAGGTAAGCAGCTGCACCCACTGCTTTGAAAAAGTCACCGGAGTACTTGAAAAGTTTTGCCCTTGAAGGCGTTCAGAGACCATCAAATCCGACCCATTCCAGAGGGACTGACAGACTTGGGGACTATCTCTCCTTCCAGGTTTGCTGTCCTGGGAGTGTAGCTTGAGATGCCCAGGAGAAGCCCAGCATCCAAGCTACAGAACAGATGGGAAAGAATATACAGCAGCTCACCAGGTTGCTGGAGACAGTCCCTCCACTCTGGGACACCCCAGTTTCTGATACTCAGGGGTCACCCAGAGACTCTCTTCCTCCACCTTCCATGTTTTTTATCCTTGAGTCCTTCCCCATTCCTCCTCCATGCAATAGGGATATTTCCCAAGGCAACTGGGTTGGCTCAGAGATGAGAGTCCAGGTTGAAAAGTCTCACCTTCAGGGATAGGATCAGTAATGCACTGGGTAGGGTGCTAGTCTTGCACACAACATCTCGTATAGTCCCCTGGGCACCGCCAGTAGTAATTCCTAAGGGCAGAAACAGAAGTAAGCAATTGCCAGGAGTGACCCAAAACTAAAATAAAATTAAAGTCCCACCTTCAGTATGGGATCTAGCCTCAAGGTCAGCTATGAAACCTTGCATAAACCCTTCTTTCTCTTCCTATCTCTGTATCTGGTTCTCTGTAGCTCTGATTCTTTCTATCTCTGTGTCTTTCTTTTTTCTCTCATTCACAGCTGGACCCTCTCAACTTTTTTTTGTTTGCTTGTTTTGGGGCCACACCTGGTGCTGCTCAATGGTTACTCCTGGCTCTGCACTCAGAAATCACTCCTGGCAGGCTGTGGGGACCATATGAAATGCAAGGGATCGAACCCAGGTTCGTCCTGGGTCAGCCATATGCGATGCAAACTCCCTACTGCTTTGCTATTGCTCCTGCCCCATGGACCCCCCTCAACTTTTAAGCAAGAAACTGCCAATTGTACCAAATCCCTCTCCAGTTTTTGGCTAAGAGCCAGCCTTCAACAAAACGGCTGTGCCCCTGGGTATGGTGGGTAGGAGGATGGTTTTAGATCCTACCTAAAGGAGGATCTAACTGACTAAGGGTAGCCTTTGCCACTGTGGAACATGGATCTTATCAAAATTTATCTGGGTTTCAGAAAGGACAGAGTACAGTGGAAGGAGGAATGAGAGAAAGGGCATGGGGGAGGGGATGGACAGTGTATCCACAAAGTTCTTGTTAGCCTGATGCCAACCTGGCACTGAGCAGGGATAGGTATGACAGAGCCAGCCCCTACTCTTCTAGAACAGGTGACAAAGGAGGACAAAGCTCTGGACCCCACTGTATACCTAGCAAATTCTTTGCATCGTCTGAATTCCTGGCTGTTCATAAAAATTATCCCAAAGGTTTTGATTTTGTCTTTGTTTTTTTTTATATATTATTTTTGGGCTACATCTAGTGGCACAAGCAGCCCCTGGTTTTGTCTTTTGTTGTTGTTCTTAAGAACAAAGTCCTGGAGGTCTTGAGTGATAGTACATCAGGTTGGGCATTTGCCTCGCACGTAGCTGACCTGGATCCAATTCCCGACATCCCATATGATCCATTGAGCCTGTCAGGAGTAATTTCTGAGCGCAGAGTCAGGAGTAACCCATGAGCACTGCCAAGCATAGCCAAAAGAAAATGAAAGTGGTCATGGTTGGGGGAGAGGAAGAGAGGAGAGGAGAGGAGAAGAGAGGGGAAGGGGAAGGGAGGGGAGGGGAGAAAAGAGAGGAAGGGAGAAGGGAAGGAAGAGGAGAGTGAGAGAAAGAGAAGGGAAGAGGGGAAAAGAGAAGGGAGGAAAAGGGAGAAGGAAAGAGAAGTGAGGGAAGGGAAGAGAAAGGGAAAGAAAAGAGAGGAAAAAGGAAAGGAAAGGGAAAGGAAAGAGGAAACCATGTGTAACACCAGAAATGGGAATTCGTCACTTGGTCACATGAGAATGAATCGTGATTTAGGACAAGGATATTATTAAAGATATTATTCCTTGGAGAGGGATGACCACTTTTAGCAGTGCTCATTAGTGATCCCTGCCTCTATACTGAGGAGTGATCCCCAGAGGTGCCCTGGGAACTCTATGTGGTACCAGAATATAAACAGGGATCAGAGGGCTGCAAAGCAAGTGCCTTTCACCCCTGGACTCTCTCTTCTGCTCTAGATGTTCTTCTGTGACTTATTTTATTCCTCCTCATCTATCAGTGACAAATAATTTCCAAAGAGGAGAAATGAAAGGCTCAGAAAGTTTAAGTAACGTACCCAGGGTAGTATGAAAGGTGAGCCAGGCAGAATGAAAAACTAGGCCTCTCAGATTCCAAAATCCTTTTTCAAAACTGCCCTCCCAAAGAATGGAACCAGACATGGCCTTCACTCCTCTCTCTGGGGCTTCACTTCTCTCCCTCCTGTGTCCCATAGTTCCTGCTGGCTGAGCTAGACATCAGCCCTGATCTGAAGATCTCCATCAAGGATGAGGAGCTGGACTCCCTGCGTAAGGCAGGGGCCTTCCGCACCATCTGCAATGACGTGATCCCCAAAAGCATCCCAGACATCCGCCGGCTGAGCGCCACCCTCACTCACCGCCCTGGCGTCCTCAAGAAAGAGGACTTTGAAAGGACAGCACTGACTCTGGCCTATGCTGCCTACCGCACTGCCCTGTCCCAGGGCCACCAGAAGGACATCTGGGCCCAGGCCCTGGGGAGCCTCTTTCAGGCCCTAAGGCAGGACCTGGTGAAATCCTCAGGCTTGAGGGATAGGCTGGCTCCAGATGGTCAGCACAGAGATACACACTTGAATCATTCAGAGAGTGGCCACCCCTTGGCCTCTGACCCAGACCAGTAGCAGGACACTTGCCGTGAACTCTAATAGGCAGAGACAAAAACAAGGTGGTAAAAGCTCTGTGCCCCTGGCAGCTCTAATGAAGAACCTCTGGCTGCTATCTACATGGGATCTGAGCAGGAAGAAGCAGTTGCCATTGCAATCCCAGATGCTTCCAGAGGTAGTATGGTTTGTTTGCAGAAGTCTGACATAGGCTTCAACACTGAGTTTGCCACAGACACACAAGAACAGGGATAAGGGGCCAGAGAGATTTCAAAAGCTGGAGCTCACAATTTGCATGCAGGTGGTCCAGATGTGACTCCCTGATGCATTCTGGTTTCCTAAACACCATCAGGAGTTTGGAGCACTGAATTTAGAGTAGCCCCTGAGCACTGCCAGGTATAACCCCAACCATAAAATGGAATATGGGTTCCTAGAAATCTAGAGACAAGTATAGAATGGTGGGTACACAAAGAACAAATCTCTCTTATCCTACAACATGGAGTGTTGTTTGGAATGGCATTTTCTCTTAAGGTCCTATAGTAAGATATAAAGAACCTGGGCCAGAGATATAGTACAGTGGGTAGAGCACTTGCCTTGCATTCAGACAACCCCAGTTTGATCCCTTTCTTGCATCACCCCAGGGTCTCCCAAGTATTGCCACAAGTGATCCTTGAGCACAGAGTTAGGAATAAGCCCTGAGCATAATCAGGTGTGGCCACAAATTAAGCAAACAAGATATAAAGGACCTAAGTAACAGCCAAAAGAAATTAGGGGAGGAAATACTTCTCAGCTTTTCTAAGAGTCACCAAAAAAATCCACTCAAAAATCAATGTTAGAGTCTGGATGCTGAAGCTCTTATGCAGGCTGATGAAATAGAAAGAAGCAGGATAAAGGGGCCCAACATGCAGCAAAGCTTCTCTCCTGAAAAGAGATGAGACATTAGGAGGTAGAAGCCCTCCACTCTGATATGTTCCATATGAATTCTCCAGCAACATCCCCCAAAGCACTCTCAATAAAATTAATTTTATTTTTTTTTGACAATGACTTAATGACTTTATTGGGAGATACAATAATTTTTACAAATTTTCTTGCTTCTGTACTCTTGGTCTTTTTCTCTTTTCTTTTTTTTTATTTTTTAACAATTTTACTCCAACTTAGCTAGAAACAAATAGTGATTAACTATTTCAATTATGTAAAACAATTACTTCAAATAAAGTAATTTATATTTAAAATATTAGATGTTATGAGTTAAAATATTTTAATAAAATGCAATGTTCAAAAATCCTTGTTTCTTTTTTTTTATTTTTTTATTTTGAATTATGAGAACAAAAGATGCAAAGAAAGAGGACAAGGTAAAGTTACAGTGGAAGGACAATCACCCATAACATAGTTCTCAGAAGAAGTCCCCTTGCTGATATCTTAACTTTGAACTTTCAGCCAAAGAACGTTAAGATAAATAAAACAGAATCCATGTACAATTACTTTGTCCCTCAAGTCCCCAGATTGTAACACATTATAATATTTCTTAACAGCACACAAGGTAATCTAAAGCCATAAAACTTATGTAACTCCTTAAACATTAGAGGCATAGTATTTTTTACATTTCTATGTACATGCATATTAGCTTAAGTTAACCTCAAATTTTAAGTGGGTTTTTTTTTTAAGGATTAGAGTCAAAGGAGCACAGTAAAAATGGTGTTAGAGTGGCAATTGTTGTTTGCATAGGCCCACCAAAATATGAGAGGCATGGAAAGGAATAACCTTGGCCTAAATACAAAGAGATCTTACCCCTGAAGTTTCCTGGCATAAGACCAACTCTAGGCTTCAGGCAAGTTATCATCCAATCCAAGACATTGTCCGTAGTGCCAACACACTTTTCACACAGTCTCTGTTGTTGGTATCATGTTTCTGTATTAAAGATCTTGGTATGTCCATATCCTACATTGAAGTCATGATGTGGAGCTTCTTCTCGTTTCACCTCACCATTAAAGGGCAATGCAGGAAGCCCTGTCCTGTAAGCAGGTCGTTGTTGTTAAGTCTTCTCAATGTTAAGGGAAGTCTCTTTTGAGCAGGTCGATGTCTGAGCAGTGGTAGGGTCTTCCGTGGTAGAGGATTGCTTCCAGGTGATGTTATAGACAAACCTCACAATTAAGGGGCAATACAGCAAGCCCTGTCCAGTAAGCAGGTCATTGTTCTTGTTAAGTCTTCTCAGTGTTAAGGGAAGTCTCTTTTGAGTAGATTGATGTCAGAGCAGCTGTAGGGTCTTCCCTGGTAGAGGAATGCCTCCAGGTGATGTTATAGACAACCTTGGATGTTTTGTAGATGTCTTCTCTAGATCAGGGGTGAATGGAGAATGCCCATTCTTCTGAGGCCTGTGCCAGGTCTTTATGTCAATGTTCAGGGTGTAAGGTCCCATTGCACTACAAGATTTGTGTGTTCTCATCTCTATTAGATAAGAACTTATTGGTATGTATAGTATTTTCCCATTTTAGTGTGCCTAAGCAAACAAGAAATAAAGCCACATGGCGCTATCAGAATATATGGGGGCGTAAGAACATTTCCAACAATACCCATGACTTGGTTCAAACATAAGCATTAAACTGAGGGATTCTTTTAAACCAAATTCCATATTGAGCAGTTCACAAAGAGAAGATAAAAAAAAAAATGGGGGAATCGTCACTGTATAAGAAAATATTCAGCAAAAGTTATAGCCGTCAAAGAAAACACCCATAAAATGTTGAAAAGACATAAGTGTCCTTTTTATGCCTTTTAAAATAGTTGGGTGGATGTTAACTCCAGGGCACCACTTTGGTCTGTGACTTAGGACTCTACAGTACTTAAGTTAGAAAGGGTAAATGAGGAGTAATGATGATAGGAGTTAAAGAAGTTAAAGAGAAATATGATCTTTTGAAGGGGTATGCAAAAGGGCAGAGTACAAAATGGACATTCTGCATACATAAAAACATAATTCAATGATAGTGAGTACTATTAATGTTTCTTGTGCTACCGCCCCCGCGTAACTTTGAAAATATAGACTGGAAAGAGATTACCAGTGATTTCAAGAAGCTGGGAGACCAGAAGTTCAGAGCCCCACCCAGACCCTCCCTAAGGAGCTGAATGGATAATGGGGGAAAGCCTAGGGTACCTTCAAGCTCCACCAAGGGGCCCAACTCACCGGCTTGCCCAGGCATGTGGCCCGGGGAAGCCCTGGAGGTCTGGAGCAAGGCGGTAGAGGGGTGCTGGGGTTGCCCAAGTCCCGCACCCCCCCAGGCCTGATTAAGAAGGCCTCCGGCATGGCGGGGGCCTGCCGAACCCCATACTGCTAGACTCCCGGCTCCCAGGAAGGAGAGAGATCCTTCAAGAAGCTGGGAGGCCAGAAGTTCAGAGCCCCACTCAGACCCTCCCTAAGGAGCTGAATGGATAATGGGGGAAAGCCTAGGGTACCTTCAAGCTCCACCAAGAGGCCCAACTCACTGGCTTGCCCAGGCACGTGGCCTGGGGAAGCCCTGGAGGTCTGGAGCAAGGCGGTAGAGGGGTGCTGGGGTTACCCAAGTCCCACACCCCCCCAGACCTGGTTAAGAAGGCCTCTGGCATGGCGGGGGCCTGCCGAACCCCATACTCTAAAATCAATTTTCAAAGGCTAAAATGTACACTTTCAAATACCAAAACTTTAGTTTTCAACATATTGACTTGTATTTTTCTAAGCATATGACATGTCTCGAGTTTGTATTTAGCATGTCTTAATATTTAATGAACAGGCCTTAATATTTAGTACCTTAAGATAATTTGTCACATTTGAATAAAGGTATTGGGGTCTTTAGGCTTCTTCCTCATCTGACTTGTCCACAGTCATCTAACCAGCTGTGATGTTAGAGGAAGAACATCTGCTTAGCAGAGATTTTCTGCACCTAGAAAGGTATCCAGAAAGAAACCTGGAAGGAATCTTCTTCCAGTTGCCTTCCTCATAGTCTGTCCCCCTCTCTCTGTTAATGTGACCTTTGCAATGTGTCTCTCTGAGTCACCCACCTTACCACTTCAAAATTGCTAGGCTGGTTCTAATTTGACAATTTGGTTCTAATAAGAGTTCATTGAGGAAGAACTCTATTAGGAGAAATATGTTTGGGTGTTAATCAGATTCCTCAAGCACTCTGCTGTGTCCTTCTACTCCAGATGTTAACAGATGTCATCTGCACACTGATGCTAAGGCCTGAAAACTGGCTTTTGCATTCACTGGGTAAAGCTTGGATCTATGGTGAGGATTTAACCATTGTTAGTATATGATGACTAAACCTGATCTGGAAATCTTGGAACATTAGAGAGCTTTTCCCAGCAGTATAGTGGGGAGACATTCTAGGAGGCAGGAAGAAAGAAGTATCAAGACAAAAGCTTGGATCTGGGCCCGGAGAGATAGCACAGCAGCGTTTGCCTTGCAAGCAGCTGATCCAGGACCAAAGGTGGTTGGTTCGAATCCCGGTGTCCCATATGGTCCCCCGTGCCTGCCAGGAGCTATTTCTGAGCAGACAGCCAGGAGTAACCCCTGAGCACCGCCGGGTGTGGCCCAAAAAAAAAAAAAAAAGCTTGGATCTTTTCAGACGCTGCCGTCAAGTCCTCTGGTTCTCCCTGAAATGCACATGCTCAGATCAACCACTCTGTTGTGTTTTTCTCTTTCTGCCACCAAACATTCCTTCTGACATTGATACTTCTCTTTCCACTTTTCATTTTAGCTGGTATCTCAATTGCTCTTTACTGTGGTTCAATTTTGGTTTTTATTGTGGTCATTTCTTTTTTTATTTGTGGGGGAGAGTTGACCCTCAAAGTGATGCTCAGGAGATGCCGGAAATTCTTGGGCCAGAGGCTCCATGCAAGGGCCAAAAATGTGATTCTGCTTAAGTCCTATAGGGACAACCAGTGCCACCCTGAAGGTGCTTAGAGACCTCCAGGACTATACCTAGTGCTGTTCTGGAGATAATGTGGTGCCAGGAATTAAACTGGATCAGCTGTATGCAAGGCATACAGGTATACCTGTACACTCTCCCTCCCCCTCTACCTCTGTATCCATTTCTTTGTTTTGTTCGGGGCCCACACATGGCAGTGCTCAGATGACTATATGTGGTTCCAGGGATCAAACTGAGATCAGCTTCATTCAAGGCAACTGCCTTAACCTCTGCACTAACCCTCTGGTCTTGTATACGTTACATGGCAAGTCTTCTCTGGAGGTCTCTGGTTTGTTCTACCCCTGTCTGCCTGTGCTCTCTCATCTCAAATGTTAAGACCCTCCAGGTATCATTCACTGTCTGGTGAAAACATAGATCAAAGTACAGTGAGGAAGCCCAACTTCCAGCCTACCTATCCTATATTGGAACTTCTTCTGCATATGAGGTGGAGAAGAGGTCAGTAGAGGACCATCCCCCAGGATCTGTGCAATTCCCTGAACGTGCCTCTTAATTCCCTCCCCCCTTGTAACCACCCATCAATAGGAATCTGAGTAAATTTGATTGTTCACCAGGAGGAAAGAAATACCCACTCTTGGAACCCTAGTCCTCCTCATTGGGATTGAATTTCTGCTGCCCATGGTGTAAACCCAAGAATGGCTCTTGGGCCATGGAGAGCCATGACAGGTCAACTCACCAGACCACAAATATTGAAAAACTATTCTGTACTCAGGAATAGGAGGTCTTATTTATGAGGTCCTCAGTGTTGGGGCACAAGAGAAGGGGGTAGAAATAAATAGGGCATAACCTTTACAAGGACAATTGAAAATGTCAGTAACTGGTTCTTAATTTTAGTTTGGATACTGATGCAGGAGCTATGGCGGCTGATCTCTGTTGGCCTATAGGTCCCAGGTTCTCAATACATTCCAGAATAAAAGTTAATAATAAAAATACTTAACCTTAAAAAGACATATAGTTAACTGAAAAGCAGAAAATAAAGAAATTCCCAAGCCAGAGATAACTTAATATAGGAATAAATCAAATATGGGTCATTTTTCCCATGTGTCTTTGAGGATGGGCTAGGGAGAGATAATATTAAAAAATGGGCCTTTTTGTTTCTTAGCAAAGTATCAGGATTCCCTGATGCAATCATGCAACATGGATAGAACTGGAAGATATCATGTTAAATGAAGTTGTCAGAAGAATAATAAGTATAGGATGATATCACTTATATGTGGTATTTAGAGTAACTACATGAGGGAATTTAATGGTTTAAAGGGGGGATATCTATCTCATCTTTATCCTCAGAGTATAATGAGAAGGGAAGAAATAGAGTGAATGGGGAGAAAGACAGATGAAAAATAATAGGGGTGGGGTCAGAGCCAAGGAGATTCTGGTACATCGGTGGTATTAAGGAAGGAGGATCTAAATATCCAAATAACAGACTCAACAACACTAAATTATTGGACCCAAACTTTAACAGCCAAACCTAAAAAGGTGCCTATCGAGATGGCAGACTGGGAGGGGGAGATATGGGAAGAAACCTCGGAACATTGGTGGAGGAAATTTGACTCTGGAAATGAGATTGGTGCTGGAACATTGCATGTTTAAAACTCAACTATGAATTACTTTGCAAATCATGGTGCTTTAATTTAAAAAAAAAGTGTCAGGCAAATTACTTCGTTTTACCTCATATTTCTGCATTTTTCTATAAAACTAAGAAGAAAGGAAAAAAAGAAAGGATGGGGGCCAAGGGCCAAGTGGTCTCAGATGCATTGGTGGAGAAAAAAAGGACAGAACTAAATATCCAATCCAAAATCAACAACAATAGAATCAAGAGACTTAAACTTGAACAACCTAAACTTAAATGAGCCTGTTACACTGGCAGGCCAGGGGGGCAAAGGGTGGTGGGATAGGACACACTCTGGGATCATTGGTGGAGGTAGGTCGACACTGGTGGTGGGAATGGCCCTGATTCACTGATATCTGAAATTCAACTATAATGGACTTTGTAGATCACAATGATTTTAATAAAATAAAAATTTAAAAGTAAGAATAAATTTAGAAAACTGAAAAAGTGTTGGGGTTATTATTTATTTCCCGGTGATGTATTATTAATTTAGGGCACAGTGGTGTTGCAAAATAAGAGTAATATCTGCATACCCACTGAGACTGTGGAACTGTTTATTTAAGACCTCTTTGGTTATTTATCTGTGCAGGTAAATGAAGATGACCATTATCTTTTAATCTCCTATGAGCCCAAGACCTGGGGAAGAATTTATGATCTTGGGAAACTATAAATTTCCTCAGGCTCAGAAAAAAAACCAGACATCTACAATAATGTTTAAAATGTAGAGTGGAGACAGTTAAAATGGAGGCTGCTTACGCAGGTGGGAGAGGAAGACCCTGAGTCTTCCTCTTTCAAAACCAATGAATTCTTTACCTCACGCACAAAAATAAAAATAAAAAAGCAAAGCTTATAGGAGCCAAATGGAAAACACAGAGGTAGGGTGGTTTGCCATGCATGTGGCTGACCCAGGACAGAGGGTCAATTCCTGGGCAAATGATCCCCCAAAACCCTTTCCAAGAGCAATTCCTGGCATCCCATATGGTCCTCCCAAGTCTGCCCAGGAGCTATTTCTGAGCCCAGAGCCAGGAGTAACCACTGAGTGTCGCTGAATGTGACCCAAAACCCCAAAAAATAAATAAATAAAAGCTTATGAACATGATTTATATTACAAGCAAAATATCAAATATGCTCACGTCCACCATTACCAAAAACTCCACACCAGACTGAGCATAAGTGGAATCCCGGTGCCTCTGTGAAACACAATCTACACACCACAAGGACAACCCAGATCACATTGTCGTCTTACTCATATGGAATTGGGGTGTGACTTAAGTACTTGTTTTACCATGACTCTACAATGGGTACATTTTCAGGACCCTAAAGGACTCTGGAAATTTCCTCCCAGTTAGTGTCTCAATGGCTTTTGGTAACACTGGTGTCACCAGTAAGATGCTAAAAACCATCTCTTGTGTTGAAACTTCCGTTGCTGTGTTTTCTCACCTGTATCTCAAAGAGAATCAACTAAATCATTCAGGAGAATATTTTTTTAAATGTGGCTGTTAGTGTAAAGCTATTTATTAAAAATGGTTACATGGTATCTCATGATTTTCCTAAGTGATTTGAATGTCTTCACTTTCTGTGATAAAAAAAAAAGAGCAACATGAAAGGAATCATCGTAAGCCCTCTTAAAGTGTGTAGTTAAGTGAGTAACACTACAAAGTTCACTTTTATTCACATGGTAGTGACAGGCTCTGGAGGGTACTTAGAAAATTATCATTCTATGTTCTGTTTCTAAGCATTTCATCACTTTAGATACATTGACTAAGTGGAATTTGTCTTCCATTTTTCATGCCTTTATATTCTGGCAAAAGTTCTCATAGTGTGAAAAGGGATAGAAACTTGAAGAACTACAGATATTAGTGTTAATTAACCTGATGTATCTGGCTTGATTTGATAAATATTCGCTCGCAGTGTCATAAAAATGTCCCAATGGGGGGCTGGAGAGATGGCATGGAGGTAAGGCGTTTGCCTTTTATGCAGAAGGTCATTGGTTCGAATCCCGGCATCCCATATGGTCCCCCAAGCCTGCCAGGAGTGATTTCTGAGCATGGAGCCAGGAGTGACCCCTGAGCACTGCCAGGTGTGACCCAAAAACCAAAAAAAAAAAAAAAGTCCCAATGGAAGTCACTAGATACATGGAATCTTTAGCTCGAGATAATTTCACCAAGGCAGCTGTAAGTGGTTCCTGGGTGCAAGAATGAATGTTGACTCCTTTATTATCCACGGCTGTTTCAGCTCTTCAAAATTTGTTACCTGACATCAGAGAGATAATAGAGTGAGCAGGGTGCTTGCTTTGCATGCAGCAGACCCATGTTTAATCCCTAGGATCCCATATGGTCCCCAAGCCTGCCAAGAATAATTCCTGAGAGCCAGGAGTAACCACTGAGCATCTCAGGGTATGGCCCCAAAACAAAACAAAATTGCTACCAAAACATCATCCATATGATTATTCATTCTGAGTTTCAAAATCAGTACTAAAAATTGAGACTAATAGTAGTCATCATACATAGTCTTTAACAAACATCTTACAAGGACAACAGAAAGTGAAAGGGACTTGGGCTGTCTTAAAAGTAAAGGTATAAAGGGCCAGGAGTAATTACACAGAGGTAAGACATTTGCTTGTGAACATAGACAACCTGGGAAGCACCAGATCCGATTTCTGGCATCTCCATATGATCCAAGCGGCAGGAGCGATTTCTGAGCACATAGCCAGTGTAACCCCTGAATGCTGCCAGGTGTGGCCCAAAAACAAGGGAGAAAAAAAAAAGTAAAGGTGATGTGGGTATAGAGAGATGTTTCAGGATTAAGGTGCTTCCTTACATGTAACCAGATTGAATTGGATCTTTGCCACCACATATGGTCCTTGAGCACCACCAGTAGTGACTCCAGAGTACAGATCCAGAAGTATCCCCTAAGTACCCTCTGGGTGTGGCCCAAATAGCTTCCCCCCAAAAAAATCAAGAAGAAAACAGGAAGATGGTTCAAAGGAGTTGGGGCATATTCTATTGCTTATGGAAGCCTCAGGTTGAATCCCTGGCATTTAACAGGGAATGGCCACCAAGTATCAGTGGGTGTGGCCTTAAAAATGTCATGGAAGGCTCGATTTTTGGACTCACTTTAGCTAGAGAATCATTTCCAATTGACTTAGCTGCATGGCCTGGGAAGGGACATTCCTTGCATTCTAAGAATTCAATTATGGAAAATATAGAACTCATCAGAGTTCGTAACGGAGGCAATATTATTGAGAATGTTCACTTTAGAAACATTTGGAATTTGTCTTTTCATTTCTCTTTTTTATTTTTTCCCCCTTTCGTCCCTGTTCCAAACACACAAATCTCTTCTGAGAAAAGACTAACAACTTCTCCAGATCTGAAGGAAGCAAAAATCCCAGAGCCCAGCTGCTGCCAACGTCTCATCCCTGAATTTATAAGCTCTTTCACTGCCTCTCCATCCTGCATACAAGCCAAAGAAAGCTTTCTGCTGCTCCTTTTGTGTGTAGGGGTGGGGTGGGGAACATAAACATCTGAGCATCTATTCCAGGCAGTAAGGTCATTGGCATCTGAACTCGAAGGGGGGCTAGAAATAAAGCTGGCATCTAGATTTTGCCAGAGTTCTCTCTAAAAGGCTATGTACTCTTTCTTAAAGGCTAATTCTTCTGCTGGAATAAGCACATTGTTTTTACCCAGGTGGCGGAAGCAAATGATGCCACGTGAAAGTCTGAAAGCCTTCACTCTTTTGCACTCTGGGGCAATTTCTCTAGAAATTAATAATTCTTCCAAAAGAACTACTCAGCTGGGATCATCCCATGGAACACTGCATCTACAGCAGAGCTTGGGGAAGAGACATGATTAGGAAGATCACTAGATCCTCAGATGTTTGGAAAAGAAAAAACTTTGCACATGGCTCAGATTCTTGCAGAATCAGCAGGTTTCCCCCACCCACCCGCTGGGACCTACCAAGAACTGTTTTTTTGAAAGAGATGCTAACTCCGCCTTCCTGGTGTGCTGATTGGCTGTGAAGAATGGGAGGGGCCACCTCCCAGGCCTAGCTTCCCATAGGTGAATGAACTTAAAGGTGGGCCTCCAGCATGGTTTTGTCCCATGACAACAAGGAATGTCTTGGGGATTTTCCCCCCTCCCCGACCCCTGCCTTGGAAGCTCTGACTCCAAGGCAAAGTGGGAAGCCAGGTTGAAAGAAAGACTTTGGAAGGGAGTTAAGGTCCAGGGACAGTCCTGCAGCCCACCTGGTCTGCTCAGTGGTGAGGGGACTTTCCTATAAGGGGTGGGAGGTGCTTGATTTCTTCCAGAAATTAGTACAGGTGAAACTGATCCTGCCTCGAATTTGGACTTCAGAGAGGGAAGATGATGAGGGCAACAGCTCACGCCTGAGAGTTTTCATTCTTTTAAAGTCTTTCAATGACTCTTTCAAGGCTGAATAGCAGTAGCAAGGTGTAACTTGGGTTTTTGGTTCAGGGGACTTTGGCTAAGCCCTAGAATGAAGTGCTTTCTCCCTAAGCAAGCAAAGGATTGAAAACCCCACTATGCACCCCTGGGTCATGCTTGCCCAGTCCCTGTTTGATGAACATAAGACTACGCTCCCCAGTCCTACCTAAGACTGAAGCCCGCTCTTTGGTGCCAACCGAGGCCTGGGATTCTGCCACTTACAAAAGAGGGCTCTGGGAAGTCGAGAAAGATTCAAGAAGTCTGTCTGGAGTAGGAGGAAAGCGGATCCAAGATGGGCTGGCTGAAGAGCCTTCTCCGGGCCAGAAACCTGCTGCTGGTCATCTTCGTGCCACTCCTGCTGCTGCCTTTGCCCCTGCTCCACCCCAGCAGCGTGAGTAGTGCCTGCCCCTCTGGGGGCCCCAAGGGCTGGGTTGGGGGAGATCCACACCCCAGAGTTCATGCTCTGGGACTTCAGCATGGTTTTGTGTTGGCTTGAAATACTTCTTCTGGAAGGAAAAAACAAACTCACTTTCTGTCACTTTGGAGGCTGTGCTGCAGGAACAAAGAGGAGAGGAAGGGTCCTGGCTGGTGTGTGAGACTCTGCCAGCCTGCCTGGCATTATGGATAAGAAGGACACTGAAGGGATGTTGGCAGTATTTCGAGGGATCAAGTATGGTTCTCTTCTAGGTCCTGAAGAGGGAGGGAGGAAAAGGGTCCCTTAGGCCTGGGGGAGGGGGGCAAAGTGGAGGGACCTTTCCCAGGTCTATGGGTGGGTCCTGGGGAGTTTCTGGAAGTCCTGGAAGTTTCCAACTTCTCCAGTTCCTTCTGAATTTCAAGTGGGAAAAGCAGAGAGTGGCCTTTGGTCACGTGTATCCAGCCCTTGGATTTTCACATTTTGCTGCCACTTCATTCTTCAGGAGGGACATCAAATGACAGGATAAAAAAGAAATGGGAGCACTCTCATACATCCCTTATGACCTTGACTTAATCCTTTGCTGGGCTTGAGGGAATAGAGGTGCATTGGGGTGGCATTTGATTTGCTCATCGCTTCTGGCTGGCTCTTTCCCTTCATTTCTCTACTGAGTTTCTCCTCTTCATCCTTTCTCCTCTCCCTTTTCTTCCTCTCCCCTCCTCCAAGTTTACTTCTACCTCTTTTTCCTCTTCTTTTTCTCCTTCTTCCTCTCCCTCCTCTCCTTCCTCCTTCTCCATTCTCTCCTGCACAACTCCTCCAAGTATGCTTCCACCTCTTCCTCTTCTCCTTTCTTCACTGCTTTTACCTTCCTCCTGTTTCATCTCCTGCCTTTCCCACCACCTCCTCCTCTCCTTCACAGGTAGAACTCTCTCCCATGCACTCTTTGAGACCCTATCAGGAAAATGAAGCTAAAGAAGCTCAGTGTGTTTATGGGAGGGGAAAATGGCCTTCTTGCTCCCTGAGTAACTTAGTAACCAAGATTGAGAAGTTAAGTCAAGAAGTTCAGGGTAGGGCCCGGAGAGATAGCACAGCGGCGTTTGCCTTGCAAGCAGCCGATCCAGGACCAAAGGTGGTTGGTTCAAATCCCGGTGTCCCATATGGTCCCCTGTGCCTGCCAGGAGCTATTTCTGAGCAGACAGCCAGGAGTAACTCCTGAGCACCGCTGGGTGTGGCTCAAAAACCAAAAAAAAAAAAAAAAAAAAAGAAGATCAGGGTAGTTTTTAAATGCGAAATAGCTTAACTCTTTGGGAAAGGGTGTGGGGGGAAGTTAGGACATGCACAGCTATGCCAGGGATCACTCATGGTTCTGCACTTAGGGGGTCACTGCAGGTAGGATTCAGAACACCATATGGGGTAGCAAGGATCAAAGCAGGGTCAGCTGCATGCAAGACAAGTGTACTACCTGCTGTGCTATCATTCCTGCTCCTAGCAATCTCTAGGCGAAGGAAGACAGCTGAGGTCAGGAGATGGTGCTCAAATAATAGGGGTGGACTGGTGGGGAGGAATCATTGAGGGCTTCCTGTGCCTAAACAATCCAAATAGGCTAGGGGTTCTTCTTAGTCTCTGTTCTGATGTTTTCTCTCATCTCAGATGGAACTAAGGAAAGGCTCCCCATGGACACAGAACCCTCTTCATCTTCATACCAGAAACAGGGGTGTCCACAGTCACCTTACATCAGCCTATTTATGGGATCTTAAGCTAAGCTGAAGTGTCTCCACATCTTCTTGGGGGCGGCCTCTCTTTGAGCTTCTTAGTTTGGATGCATTGGTAATATATAAACACAGGAAGGGGGAAAAAACAGTTTTTAAAGTAGGCAAGTGGAGACGGGAGCAGTAATATAGTGGTGGAAGGGCATTTACCCTTCACATGTCCAATTAGGTTCAATCCCAGGTATCTCATATGGTCCCTCGAGCTATGCCAGTAATAGTCCATGAGTGCAGAACCAGAAGTAAGTCCTACTAAGCACTGCCAAGTGAGGCTCAAAATCAATAATAAAGAAATAAAATAAGTAGGGCACTGAATCTATACATTTAAAGAAAGAGAAGAAAGACAAGAAAAGATGGTGAGTCTCAACTCTGTGTATGTCTATTTTTGTGTCTGATTTTTAGAAATATATTTTACAGGGGCTCCATCTGGCCTGGTGGTGCTGGAACAAACTTGAGGTCTTGCATGTTAGTCATGTTTTCTTGCACATCTGCCCAGCCCTTGGAGAGAGGTGTAGGGAGGAGGTCATAGCCTGAAGGTGCTCAGGAGCCACCATGCTCATTTCTGTGCTCTGGGGACTGTGTCCTACTGGAGCGAGCCTACTGCATGCAAAGTCTGCATAAAGCCAACTGTGCCATCTCTCAGTCCTAAAGTGATGTTTCAAGCTGGATTTGGAGGACCAAGAGATAGTACAGCAGGGAAAGCGCTTGCTTTGCACTTGATCTACCTGGATTTGGTCTCAGCAAGGGATCCTGGTCACAGAGTCAGGATTAAGCCCTGAACACAGTTTGATGTGGCCCCAAAAGCAAAATAAATCAATAATAAATGAGCTGTACTTGGACCACGAGTGGGTGCCCTTGTTATAGGTTTTTCCTCAGAGACAGTTTTCCAGCAGCCATGCTTGTGACTTTAGACAAGATCATGACTTCTCTGGGGTAGGGATGGGGTTGTCCCATATATGGAGATATTTAAAAACCAATCCCCACATTCTTGCATCAGCAGAAGCTCATGGGGGCAGTCAGAGGACCCATAAGCATAGATATTGGGATCTCCTATGTAACATACTGCCACTCCCCTTAAAGAGGCTCACAATTTGGGGTCATGGCTCGGTGGGGTGCATGTGGAAAGATAGTGCAGTGGGTAGGGTGCTTGCCTTGCACATGGCCAATCTGAGTTCGGTCCTGGCATCCAATATGGTTCCCCAAGCCTGCCAGGATTGATTCCTGAGTGCATAGCTAGGAGTTACCCCTGAGAACAGTGGAATGTGGCCCCAAAACAAGCAAACAGAAAAAAAAAGGTCACAGAGGGGGTGGAGATCACAAGTCATCAGGAAGAATGAGGCTATTCCTCCTCCTCAAAGCTCACTGGTCCCCACAGTCACACCAACCAACAGAAAATGTCCTCGCTCCCCTTCTTCCACCTCCACCACTAGCCACAGCTCCATCTGAGGAAGTGTGGGCTGACCTGACCTCAGTTTACCCTGGTCCAGAAAAAGAAGGCACAAGCAGGGTGGAGGGGGGATGGAAATTTCATCACTTTATCCCAATAGGTGTCCCTTAGGAGATCAGAATGACACCAGCTTCCAGTCTCAACTTCCCAAAGGCTGAGAGCTGGTGGACAGTCTTCTGAGGCCCACAGGGCATCAGAGAAGGTCTCATGGTGGTAATTAGCAACCAATACAGGCAGCTCTTCTTCATTTCTGAGCAGAAGACAAAAAAAAAAAAAACGAAACAGCACCATGGTCCTTAAAGACAGTATTGGGTGCTGGTCAGCCCCTACCCACCTACTGACCAGTGGTGATGAGAAAGTGCTTCCTGGAAATGGTATTGTCAGAAGGTTCTGTACAATTGATAAGAAAGAGAGCTCCCTTGGGCCCGGAGAGATAGCACAGTGGCGTTTGCCTTGCAAGCAGCCGATCCAGGACCAAAGGTGGTTGGTTCGAATCCCGGTGTCCCATATGGTCCCCCATGCCTGCCAGGAGCTATTTCTGAGCAGACAGCCAGGAGTAACCCCTGAGCACCGCTGGGTGTGGCCCAAAAACCAAAAAAAAAAAAAGAAAAGAAAAGAAAGAGAGCTTTCTTGGCCCACAGGGGATAAGCCCAGTCCACTTATCAAACACAGGCCAGCAGTGGGAACATGGGAATTTTGCATTCACACTTTGAACATTGGCAGTGCAGTCTTTGGGTGGTCTGACTCTTTACCTATTGTGTTTTGAGGGGGGGGCTAAAAAGGGTAAATTCCAGAGGTGATCCAAGTGAGAAATGTAGTGAAGGCTTCTGAAGGTATACACTCTTCTGCTCTCAGAAAAGTCCTGATTAAAAAAATATATAGCTCATTTGGTTCTTATTACTGCTGGAGGTAAATGGCTTCCTCTATGAGATGCTCTAATCCTGCATGAACTATGGTCAAAAAGTTTACTGAGGAGGGGGTGGAGAGATAGCACAGCAGTAGGGCATTGAACTTGGCCAACCCAGGATGGAACTGGGTTCAATTCCCAGCATCCCATATGGTCCCCCAAGCCTATCAGGAGTGATTTCTCAGCACAGAGCCAGGAGTAATCCCTGATTCCTGCTGGATATGGCCCAAAAACAAAACAAAAAGTTTACTCTGGGGCTTAGGGCTGGAAAGCTAGTATAGTAGATAAGACAGTGCCTTGCATATGGCTGATCCCTGTAACCATATGTGGTCCCCTGAGTCCTGCCAGCTGTGATCCCTGAGCTCAGTGCCAGAAGTAATCCCTAAGCCCTGTTGGATAAAAAGCAAAATCATAAACAAAAAATTTGTTCTGGTTGGGAGGGGGGGTGGCAGAAGTAGGAGATTATACAGTGATTAGAATATATGCCTATCATGTACCAACTTGGTTTTAGTTCTGGCACCAAAAGATCCCAGAGCACCACTGGGTACATTCCTAGAGTCCCCGCTCTATAAAGTGGCCCACAGTCCTTGGTAATATCGCAAAGACTGAATAGCTATCAAATCCTTGGGCCTTTTCTTTGAACGCCTGGCTGAATTGAGCAAGAATTGTCCCTGGGGCCCATTGCCTCTGAAATATTGCTAACCATACACACACACACACACACACACACACACACACATACACACACACACATACACACACACACATACACACACACACACAGACCAAAAAAAAGTTACTCTGGGGGCTGGAACAGTGGCACAAGCGGTAGGGCATTTGCCTTGCACACGCTAACCTAGGATGGACCGTGGTTCGATCTCCCAGTGTCCCATATGGTCCCCCAAGCCAGGAGTGATTTCTGAGTGCATAGCCAGGAGTAACCCCTGAGCGTCACCAGATGTCCCCCCCCCCCAAAAAAAAAGTTACTCTGGAGCTTAGATGATTCAAAGGGCTTGAACACTTGTTCCAAATCCCCATACTTTATAGTCCCCCAGCACTGCAGGGAGTAATTCTTTTCTCCGCAGCAGATGTGGCCCCTCAAAATGTACGCTGCTTTACTATCATTCTAAATAAATATGGCCCTGAGAGAGGAAAGTTTCACATCTCTCTTCCTCCCAACCTCTCCCTCTCCTTCCTTCCTTTCTCCCTTTTCTCTCTCCTCTTTCTCTTTTTATTCTCTCTTCTCTCTCCCTCTCCCCTATTTCTCTCACCTCTTTTTTTGTTTGTTTGTTTGTTTTGTTTTTGGGTCACACCCGGCAGCACTCAGGGGTTACTCCTGGTTCTATGCTCAAAAATTGCTCCTGGCAGGCTTGGGGGACCATATGGGATGCTGGGATTCTAACCACCGTCCTTCGGCATGCAAGGCAAACATCCTGGCTCCATGCTATCTCTCCGGCTCCTTTCTTTCTTCTTTTTTTTTTTTGGCCACACCCATTTGATGCTCAGGGGTTACTCCTGGCTAATCACTCAGAAATTGCCCCTAGCTTGGGGGGACCATATGGGATGCCAGGGGATCGAACCGCAGTCCTTCCTTAGCTAGCGCTTGCAAGGCAGACACCTTACCTCTAGCACCACCTCTCCGGCCCCTTTCTCTCTCTTCTTAATATGTGCCCTACTATCACCAGGACAAGAAAAACTGAATTCTCCTAAGGAATAAAGGTTTCTCAGTGGGATGGGCATGGTTCTCTTTATCATCCATCTGCCATTCTGCCAGTTATGAAGAGAATGAATGTGCAGAAGAAACTTATATGTGTGCTTTGAATTCCTCTTACCTAGCTTTATTTTTGCAACAAAGAGGGTCTTTCTCTAAATTCTATGCTATCATTCTTTTAGAGAGATCTTATCAGACTTCCACAGTTTGAGTCTCTCTGATTTCTTTGTCCCCGGGAGATCCCAGTGGTGCCACAGTCAACAGGGGTTGTAGCAGCCCCACAATCCCTGGTATGTAGAGGGAGCAAAGGTCCCATCCTGCCAAGCCTTGCCATCTCTCCTTGTACCCCTCACGAGACCTTTTGTAACTTTTGTGTAAAAAAGGCTTTGAGTACCCGTGTCCTGAACCCCAAGGAGAGATCAACAGAACAAGGAGTGTCAGGTTCCAGATCCCCAGACCCCTGGAGTGACTTGGAGCCTAGCACTGATGGATAAGAGCTCTGAGAAAATTGAGGGAACTAGAGGCCAACCAGGGTGAGAACACAGTGGTCAGGGCACATGCTTTTTACTCTCCCAACTTAGGGCCATCAAATCTCTAGCACTGCAGGTACCTTCACAACTGCCACTGGATCAGGGCATGTCCAGGCCCCCACTAGGGTGGCCCTGGTGGTCCCCAGCACCATAAGGCTCAGGAAGCCCAACATACCCAGGCCCTAGCATTGAACTTATCAGGTTGGCTGAGAATCACTAGGAGTGGCCCCTGAGGTTCATGAGTACTGCTGAGAGTGCCCCCCAAAAACAAATGTGAGGTATGCAGTGGCCCTCCAAACCTACTTTAAGGCCCTTGGGCAGTGACCTTTTCCAAGGGAAAGCAGTGACCTTTGCCAACACAATTCATGAGCTCCGGCCCCTTGAGCATCAATTCTGAGGGCCAATATCAAGAAGTGCTGAGCTTTTTTTTGTTGTTTGTTTAGTTGGTTGGTTTTAGTTTTGGGCCACATACCTGGTGGTGCTCAGAGTTTACTCCTGGCTCTGCACTCAGAAATAACTCCTAGCAGGTTCAATGGATCATATGGGATGCCGAGGATCAAACCTGGGTCAGCCGTGTACAATGCACCCTACCTACTATACAATCACTCCAGTCCCCAAGATTCCTGAGCTTTTTTTTTTTTAGATCTTTAGCAATTTTATTAAAATTTAACTGACATGTTATACAATAGATATTTAAATACACTGTTTGGTAAGTTGAAATGTATATCTACCCATGAAATTATCAACAAAAATTAAGGTAATAAACATAAAAATTAACAGGAAATCTTTTTCTCTCCTATGTGTTCCCACAAGTCTCAGGAAACAATGGATAGATATCCTGTTCCTGTCACAACCTAAAAATATGAAATACTTCATGAATTTACATGTCATTCTTGCATAGGAGCCATGCTAATCTTCTTTGTATCATTCCAATTTTAGTATATGTGCTGTCAAAGCGAGCACAGTCTTGAGCTTTTAATTTTTTATTTTTTAATAATATCTTTATTTAAACACCATGATTACAAATATGCTTGTAGTTGGGTTTCAGTAATAAAAAGAATATCCCCCTTCACCAATGTAATCTTCCAACCACCAATGCTCCCCATCTCCCTTCTCCCCACCCCCTGCCTGTTTTGGGACAGGCATTTTATTTCTTTCACTCACTATCATAATAGTTGTTAGTGTAGCTATTTCTTTAACTGCATTCACCACTGAATCCTGAGCTTTTTAAATAATGACAGACACAATGGACTGGAGAGGGACTTCAATGGGCTGAAGCACTTGCTTTGTATGCAGGAAGCCCAATTTCCTCAGGGTTCCCCAAACTCCCCACCCCAGCAAAGTCCAAGAGCAACCTTCAAGGACCAAACCATTAGTAGGTGCTGAGTACAGCCAGGGGTACCTCCACAAACAAGAATGATGTGCTCGGAGCTGGAGAGATAGCATGGAGGTAGGGCATTTATTTGCCTTACATCCAGAAGGACGGTGGTTCAAATCCCGGCATCCCATATGGTCCACCATGCATGCCAGGGGAGATTTCTGAGCACAGAGCCAGGAGTAACCTCTGAGTGCTGCCGGGTGTGACCCAAAAACCAAAAAAAAAAAAAAAAAGAATGATGTGCTCATTCATTCTGCGCACCCTTCCCCCACCCAAGTTGACACAACTAGAAAAGCCATGGGGGGAACACTGGTTGATTTCCAGTCTCCCTTACCAGTAGATGGCTCTCACTATCCTCTTGTCAGTGGAGGTTTCCCAGTGGGCAGAGTTGGGGATCCCAAAAGAAAATGAGAAGCAGACCCTGCCTTGGACATTGATTCTCTACCAGGACACCCCATCCCTTTCCAATGTCAAATGACATTTGGTCATTGGAAGGTGCTACTGACATCTAGTGGGAAAAACCAGGGATGCTGCTAAACCTCTGGATTCAAAGGAATCCACCACCCTGACCCCAGCACGGGAATTTCCAATCCAAACTGGAGGGTCTCAGCACACAGATGACCCTGCCCTTACCTTCCACTCCCCAAGAAACTATTAGATCAGTGTAACCAAAATATTAGGTCCTCAGTCCAAGAGAAAACCAGGACACTCTCCCTAGTACAATACCTGATCATAGAACTGTCATTCATTTCTGCCCCATCTCCAGGACTTCAGGAAGCAGTCAGGCTGTGGGGTCCTAACAGCCTTGTGGTCTTCACAACACCAACCAATGCCAATCATGTTCCAGGCATGGTTATGCTCCCTCCTCAAAGTAGGGACTAAATCATTTGGCCACTCTATTCCCTGGCCATGTCTAACTCTCCTGGACTTCCTTGTCTATGCACCTATGAGAGGTTCCTTGGGCCCTGGGGTCTCCCTGCATTCTCAGGGGTGCTGACTGATAAGATGACTCAGAGCCCTCTCTTACCCCTTCCAGGAGGCTGCATGTGCCTATGTGCTCATTGTGACTGCTGTGTACTGGGTCTCTGAAGCTGTGCCCCTTGGAGCTGCAGCATTGGTGCCTGCCTTCCTCTACCCATTCTTCGGAGTGCTTCGGTCCAGTGAGGTGAGTCTAACCAATCTAGGTAGTTCCAGTTCAGGTGGCTAGTCAACCCCATAAACTGGAGTTTAGGTTGCTGGTCAAGAGCCAAAGAGATAGTACAGGAGGTAAGACTCTTGCCTTGCACATGGCCAACCCAGGTTTGATCTCTGGTATCCAGTATGTTCCCCAGCACCACGAAGAGTAATCCCTAAATACAGAGACAGAACTAAATCCTGAGCACTACTGGGTATGGCCCCAAAACAAACAAATACTGTTGGTAAATCGCAGAAGCCAAAGATCAGACTCCAGCACAAAATTCTGTACAACACAGAAACTAGAAACCAGAGTCTGGGACAGACTGCTGGTTAATCCTAGAAGCCAGAGACCAGAATCTAGGGTAGACTGCTGGTCAGTCACTGGGAACTAAAACTAGAGTCTAAGCTAAGGTCTGTGTGAGATCAGGAGAAGGGCAGGTGAGGAATAATCAAAAGAATCTCTTTTCATTTTATAACACTAAGGTTTTTTTTGGGTTTTTGCTTTTTGGGTCACACCTAGTGACGCTCAGGCGTTACTCCTGGCTATGCACTCAGAAATCGCTCCTGGCTTGGGGGACCATATGGAACGCTGGGGGATCGAACCACAGTTCGTCCTAGGTTAGCACATGCAAGGCAAATGCCTTACCACTTGTGTCACTGCTCCAGCCCTCTTAACACTAAGTTTTGTATTGACTGTTGCAGATCCAAAATTTTTTTCCTTTAATCAATGATTCTCCCTCCAACTGGATCAAAATGCATCTTTTAGGAAGCCTGATTGGCTTAATCAGACACAATTGCTCCTTCCCCTGAAATTCTTAGGCACTCCAGACACTAGATTGCCACAATTGTAGTCCTCGTTTCATCAGCCATGAACAGCAAAGCAGTATGAGACCTCCCAGAACTCAAATCTCATGAGAAAAATTGAGCTTTTGTAGAATAGATGCTTGATAAATATTTCATGAAAGACTTCCATGTAGCCCTGAGTACTACTGACAATGCCTTCATCTACCTCCCATCAAATATATTTCCATGCCATCTTCCTCTCTCAAGGTGACTGCAAGTTTCTTTGCTGTTTCCCCAGAGTCTGCCCTATTTGGATACATTCTTCAAAATGCAGGTGCACATAGTCAATAGGTAGCCCCTTTGGTGGCTAAACTCAATGAATTTTAGCCATTGCACAGAGAAAAGAAGTAAAGAACAGCCAAATCAGAACCCAAGAGAGACATAAAGAATGAGCCCCATTCACAGACACTAGCTTCCATTTAGAATTCTAGCACCTGGTCTCAGAGTTTTTGATGAAGACCAAATGATGGAAGCTGAGCACAGAGGCAGAGAAAAATTGAGGAAAGGGAATCAATCTTTAAACATCTTCTAAGAATCAGCATTCTAGAGGGCCAGAGAGCTGGCACAGCAGTGGGGAGTTTGCCTTGCTAGTGGCCAACCCAGGACCAATGGTGATTCGGATCCCAGCATCTCGAGTGGTCCCCCATGCTTCCCAGGAGTGATTTCTGAGCATAGAGCCAGGAGTGACCCCTGAATACCACCAAGTGTGGCCCCAAAATAAACAAACAAAAAATAATTGGGCATTTTAGCACAAGTGCTATTTTTGTCATTAGAACTCTAAAAAGTGTACACGGAATCTATTATGCTGAGTGAAATAAGTCAGAGAGAGAGAGAGAAAAACGCAGAATGGTCTCACTCATCTATGGGTTTTAAGAACAATGAAAGACATTCTTGCAGTAATAATTTTCAGACACAAAAGAGAAAAGAGCTGGAAGTTCCAGCTCACCTCAGGAAGCTCACCATAAAGAGTGATGAGTTTAGTTAGAGAAATAACTACAGTTTGAACTGTCCTAATAATGAGAATGTGTGAAGGAAATGGAGAGCCTGTTTAGAGTACAGGCGGGGGTCGGGTGGGGAGGAGGGAGACTTGGAACATTGGTGATGGGAATGTTGCACTGGTGATGGGTGGTGTTCTTTACATGACTGAAACCCATACACAATCATGTATGTAATCAAGGTGTTTAAACAAAATAAAAATAAAAGAACTCTAAAAAGTAAGTGTTAATCTTTTCATCCTACAGATGATAGAAGAGAGTTAAGAAATTTATGGGGCCAGAGGAATAGCAGAGCAGTAGGGCGTCTGCTTTGCACACAGCCAACCTGGGATGGACCTGGG